>NC_057812.1:484578728-484750685 GCF_018294505.1 Triticum aestivum
CGGATCGGTGAGTTTTTTTTCTTTTTTGCTGTTTAATTGTTAGTGTTAGGTTTAGTGCTAGATATATATGTGTTAGTGTTAGATTTAGTGCATGGGTTTTAGATAATTAGTCATATAATTAAAAGAAGTAGAAAAAAGATGAAAAAAGAAGAAGAAGAAAAGAAGAATATGTAGAAGGGGAAGAAGAAGAAGAAGAAGAAGAAGAAGAAGAGGGGGGATAAGAAGAAGAAAAAGAAAGTGTATGAGAAGAAGAGGAGGGGAGAAGAAGAAGAAGAAGAAAGTGTAGGTGTAGGAGAAGAAGATGAGGGGAGAAGAAGAAGAAGAAAGTGTAGGTGTAGGAGAAGAAGAGGAGGGGAGAAGAAGAAGAAGAAAAGAAGAATATGTAGAAGGTGCTCTTTGGCTTTCCAGAGGCCGGCAGGGTCATATATTTGTGAATTATGAGTTAGGTCGTATATTTTTCGATTTTGTTATGCAAAACGCCATACATATTTGTGTTTGTCGGGTGGATTCAAATGTGTAGTTGTTTCATCGCTGCAAGGGTGTGGTGTTTGACGACCTCCCCGTGCGTTCGACGAGCTCCGCCCCTGCGTTCGTTGGTGAGCACAAATGACATCTCCTCCTCCCCCTTCATTTGCTCTGTTCCGGTCTTCGTGCCGATGAAACTTGCTAGCTATAGGTGTCAATCATCAGTATGCGTAACCACTATGCGTCTCCCATTCGAAAGGGTTACATCTATAAATATGCATGCATTTGCATATTTATAACCGTGATTCTTTAGAATTGTCCAACGCTATCCATGGACAGCCGGAGTATGTGTAGATTGGGTTCGTTTTCCCATATGCTTTGCTCCGGATCCGAGGCATAAATTTTGTCACTGTCTCCCCTGTTGTTCTCCGGGTACACATCCTCTCTGTTTATTGCAGAGACGTGTATTAGGAGAACAGCGGGGAGGTGCTGTCGAAATTTTGCATCAGATCCGGAGCATAGCATGGGAAAAGGAACCCAATCTACACATTCTCTGGTGGGATTAGGACCTATCATTACCTATTAGAGTGTAGGTTGCATGGACGTAATAAAATTGACAAACAAGATCAACTGATGAATATATACATGGTGAATTATATATATATATAGGGTCGCGCTATTCTTCACCCCCCTCTATTTTACCATCAATGCACCGTAATTTTATATTCCGTAAGTTTTATCTTATTTCCGACGTAAAAAGAGACCGTAAGAAAATATATAATCAATGTAAAAAATATTTTATGTTATGTAAAATTACAAACATAAAAACATAGTCTAAAATACACATAAACTACAAATTTTCTTGTCTTATGACCTATATTTTTATTTTCTTATGTCAAATTTTATGTAGTGAATCAATAGGAATGTAACTATTTGAATTCTAAACGTAATTTAATTATGAAATGATCGTAAGATCACCTCGGGTGAAGAATAACTTATTATGCACCCTGGATGATGAATAGTAACACTATATATATATATATATATATATATATTTGTTGTGTGTCCGGTAGCTCTGAAAGTCAAGATGAGTGATCGTGCATGGATGTACACCGGTCACACTGGTTAGAACAAATGGAGCACTGAATGGTTCAAAAAACCAAGGCATTTGTGCAAGCCGCATTTGCAAATGGCCAGAGGAAAACCTGGTGCCCCTGTTCCCGGTGCGACAATTGGGAAAAGAGGACAGAGGCTGAAATGGGCAAACACCTACACAAGAGTGGTTTTATTCCCAATTATACGATGTGGACATTTCATGGTGAGTCTGCCCAACGTGACTGAGCTGAGGTGGTTCATCCTTGCACCGACGAGCATGGTACCGGGATGGAAAACATGGTGTAAGACTTGGATGAAGCTCGGGATTCGAACGAGGAGATGGAGGAATATGCAAAGGCCTTCAATGAAATGTTGGAGTCATCAAAATGTCTGCTCCACGAGCACACTGAGCTTTGTCAATTGGATGCCATCTCACAAGTAATGGCTCTGAAGGCTCAGTTCAACTTGGGCAGCGAATGCTATGATGCAATTATGACAGTATTTGGACGCTTTCTACCCAAAGGTGATGTAATGCCTGCAAACCTGTACTAGTCGGACAAAATCCTCCGTGCACTGAAGATGCCCTATGAGAAGATACATGCATGTGAGAAAGGATGTGCCTTATTTAGGCTTGAATATGTGGACTTGAACTATTGTCCCATATGCAAGTCTTCCAGGTATGTTGTGGTAGACAACTGTATGGGTGAGAAGACGCAGACCAAAATCCCCGTTAGTGTCCTTCGGTATATGCCAATCGTACCAAGACATCAATGTCTTTTCATGGTTGAAGAGATAGCCAGACAGATGACATGGCACAAAACGGGCAAAAGAACCAAACTAGATGTAGATGGGAATTTGATGATGGTACACACATCAGATGGTGTTGCATGGAAGAAGTTTGATGAATTATATGATGACAAAGCGGCAGAGCTGAGGCATCCTCGAGTCGGCGTAAGCAACCCAATACAGTTGTTGGCCCGTATTTGTCTTTCCACTCAATCTCCCCCCCGGACAGATTATGCAAAGAAAGAACATTTTCCTGACGTTGGTAATTCCAGGACCCAACTATCCGGGGAAAATATGAATGTGTACATGCAGCCGCTTAAGGATGAATTGCAAGAAGCCTGGGATAATGGGTTCAAGACATATGACGCCTATAGCAAAGGAACTTCATAATGCGTGTCTGGTACATGTACTCGACGCATGACTTGCCGGCGTATGCGCTATTCATTGGCTGGTGTGTGCATGGAAGGTTACCGTGCCCCAGATGCAAGGGAGCTCTTGAGTTTCGTTGGCTTCAGGATGGTTGCAAGTTTTATTGCTTCGACATTCATAGACAGTTCCTGGATCCTCATCATAAGTTCAGGAAACACAAGAAGAACTTTATCAGAGGTAGAGTTGTCAAAAACTCTGCACCACCTGCGTTGACAGGCCAACAGACCCTGAATCAGTTAAACGCTCTCAAGCCAGATCCAGAGCGTCCAGGGTACTTCAAGGGGTATAATACTAAACATGCCTGGACTCACAAGACATGCTTATGGGATCTGCCATACTTCAAAGACCTCCTTTGCCCACACAACATCGACGTGATGCACACTGAGAAGAATATCATCGAGGCACTTTTTGGTACATTGTTCGTCATAGATGGGAAGTCAAAGGATAATACTAAGGCTAGAGTCGATCTGGAGGCGCTATGTGATAGGCCGTTCCAAAACATGAAAGAACCGAAGGGAAAGTAGAACTAGATGAAGCCAAAGGCATGGTTCAGTCTTGGAACGACAGCTATGAGGGAAATTATCTTGTGGGTGCAACAGAAGTTGATGTTCCCCGATGGGTATGCAGCGAATCTAAAGAGGGGAGCGAATCTTGATAAATTGAAGATATTTGGTCTCAAGAGTCATGATTGGACATATGGATTGAGTGGGTAATGCCGGTGATGTTGCGTGGCTTCATCCCTGAGGATGAATGGCTAGTACTAGCAAAACTCAACTATTTCTTCCATGTTCTTTGTGCGAAAGAACTATCGCCTTCTATGCTAGAAGAAATGGAAGAGTTTGCGCCGGAGTTGATGTGAAAGTTAGAGAAGATCTTTCCACCAGACTTCTTTAATCCAATGCAGCATTTGATTTTGCATCTCTCGACCGTGGCAAGATTGGGGGGGCCATGCAAAATCGTTGGTGCTACCCAACTGAGAGGATGCAGAAGGTGCTTCGACAAGAATGCAAAAATAAACGTAGAATTGAAGCATCGATGGCTAAGGCATTCATCACTGAGGAGGCGGCAAACTTCGTGACAGCACACCATGAAGCCAAAAATCATCATTTGCATAATCCGAAGCCTCGATACAATGCCGACGAACCTCAAAAGGGTGGATCCAACCTCATCCTATTCAAAGGGACTCTTGCACCAGCCAGTGGTTCAAAACCAGTATCTTTGGATAACGAAGAATGGCGGACCATTACGTCGTATATCTTCAACAACCTGATAGAAGTGCGGTCATACATCGAGTAAGTTCTCGGTACATTGTTTCGCAACTTCTATTTCCTTTGAACTGCTCTTATTCCTGGATATTTCATACACTCGATACGTCACCATATTCTCATATGGAGCGGTAATCCAAAAGGATTCCGTCGAAGAGTATGAGCTTCTCGCAAAGCAAGGAGGCGGCTATCCCGGTTTCATCTCTTGGTTCAAACAAACAGTAATTTCTATTAGACCATTTCATTTCATTCGCTAATTTCTGCCTAATGCAACAATCCTTTCGTATTAAACTTGTAGGCTAATTCAGAGTCTTTGTCGTCTGCCGCGGATGGAAAACACTTCCGTTAGCCACCCAACGGGCTAACGGCGAATTTATTGCCGTCGGGTTTCTTTACCGTCCGCCGCGGATGGCAAAGGCCCCTTTGCCGTCCGCTTCCGAAAGAAGACGGCAAAGAAGCTCTTTACCGATCCTTTCTTTGTCGGTGCATTTTGCCGTCTGCCGTCCGCCTTGGCAGACGGCAAATTAGCTGATTCCTGTGGTGCTCCCTTAATTCTCCCCTAATCCTCATATTCAATACGTTTTAGAGAGAGTTCAAGAAGGTGGGCAGTGGAAATGGATTGTTGGCAGCCACATTCTTCGGGGTTGTCCAACTCAACAAAGGCAAGGTCCCGTGGGATTTGGATTCATGTTATTAAGGCATGGTTTTATTCTTGCAGCAACACCACAACAGGACACATGCGACAGACCTAGTCTTGATCCTTCAGGTGCTTTTATTTCAACTTCATTTTATAAGTTGTGTATTGTCAGTGTTACATGTTTCATACTAAGATGCCATGTACAAAGTATATGTCTGGGTACAGAAAGAAAATGTACCAGCTGTTTTCTTCAATTCAAAATTGTCATAATAAGATGATGAGTAGTTTCCATCCGGTTATTATATACTATAATTTATGAGCCAAGATAATATTTATATGACATGTTCAATATGGTAGTTGTTACTAAAATATAAGCAAGCCTTCCGAAAATATCTATGTGGAAAGGCCTCATTTTATCAAATTGCAAGAGAGGCTCGCATGTGTCAAGACTAGGCCTAGATATACTATTGTTTGTTTTATAGAGATAGGCCTCATTTTAAAGATTGGCACAGGGCCCCCGATTTTGCCGGCTTGGCCCTGTCTGTATGCATTGTAGGGTTTATCGCACCCACCAGGATTTCTAGTGCCCTGGATGTTCGGTCCATATGATTTGTCATGACCTTTGGATTGTCCTGCTTGTGGGAGTAAGCGGGGGCCCTGCATGCCACCTGTAATTGGATGATCAAACTTTTGTTTATAACTTGAACATAGTGATTTCCTGGTAAGGATTCACTCGTGGCACATCAAGTAAATCTTATTGATTTACTGTCTAAATCTTATTGATTTAATGTCATGTTTTCTTATTTTTGCTACAATTTTACGATGCAGATTTTGCCATGTGACATTCGTTACAGAATAAATGTTCAGTTTGCTCCATGATGGTTATTTTTGTAGGTTTCACTTCTTATGTCGTGTCAGTAATGAAGGCACTGTCCATCACTTATATTACTGGACACAATTGGATCAGTCTATTGTCTGAGTACAATCAGAAGCCCTATGATGAATTGCAGTTTGGTTTAACAAACAAGACATAATTAGTCCTTCTTGCATTTAAAAGAAATGAAATCATAGCAGACTAGATATGATCGCTGCTATCTCGCACATCGGTACCACCTTAAACATCGGATCGAGCACCGACACCTTCTTCGACGGCATTGGCCCTCGCACTGACAGCGGCAACAGCTCAATCTGATCCACCTAAGGATTGGGCACCGACCGCGTGAGCAGATCAGGCTGATGTATTGGAGGATCGGGCACCAACACGGGCTCCTACTCTGCCACCGGCACCAGCTCCACAAGGAGCACCATATCCGGCAATACCAACGACACTACCAGTCGCACCAGCACGGGCACCAGCAATTGCAGCACCAGCGACACTACCAGTCGCACCAGCACGGGCACCAGCAATGGCTCTGGCACCTACACCAACACTTGAAGTTGCACTTGCATCTGCTCTGGCCCGTGCAATGGCAACGGAACCAGCAGTTGCACCAGCAATAGACTGTGCTGCAGTTCACACTGCATATACCAAAGTCCTTACAAAAATCGACATCTCCACCTTCTTGGTAAGCATTGGCCGCCCAAGTGCTTCGTTCTTTTTTCTTTCCATGTTGTTTCACATGATTCACTGTGTTGATCTAACTGTTTGTGTATGTCTTGTTGTTTGCAAATAGAGAATTCCTAGAGCAACGAGGGAGACATTCAATAATCCGGGCGACCGTGGCCAAGTTTCCCTTACCTTGCGCAACCTTGGTGTGAATGAACCTGCTCAATATACCATAAGTACAAAGGATGGTCGCATGATGATTGATGCTAAAGGATGGTCAAGGTTCAAAACAAAATCAAATCTTGCGATAGGGGATGGTGTCAAAATCGAACTTTCTCTACAAGGAGAGCTAGTCCAAATCAACGTTGAAATTCTTTAGTAGAAGAACGCAATTGCCAAAGTGATCTATCCTCCGAGAGCTTTGGATGTAACAATATGGCATGGTCAAACAAGTGTACTGTGTGTATACGTAGTACGACAGTATTATTTATCACGTAGGATACCGTGAAAGAATTGCAACTCTGATTGCTGATTAGGAACTGTTGTTTGATTTCATTCTAACAGTTGTTGTGCTTTATTTAATTTTCTATATTCGCCTTGCGACTGCATCTAAAACCAGCGTCGTACCGATCTCTTGCAATATGAACTGCGTTGAGTTAGAACAGATGGACCCCTAAAAATGCAGGCCCACCGGCCTATGGCCCAAAGTCCAGCACCATGAGCTTGTCTGAGTATTATATTCTCAGCTGAACCTCCATATTATGTTATATATATTCCCCTTGATTTTCCTTATGTATAAAGTTGTGATATAAAATATTTTTATATTTCTTTACAGAGGGAGTATCTCTCTATTAAAAATATATTTATGTGTAAGTAGTTACTCCTGCCTTTCTACTTCCTTTCGTTGATATGTGGGGCATCCGACAACAGGGTCCACGTGCCATGCGCCAAATTAGAGTGCACAACTGCACTGTAGACTCACCCCGATCATAGCGCCGCAGTAATCCCCCATGAGCCGTCAAATCACAAAAAACCCCACCTTTCCATCTTTAGCAGTAAGCTGGACGGACGAAGCAGCAATATTTTACTAGGCTTGAATCCCTTCTCCATCGTCTGCTTGTTCAGAGAAAACCCCCTCTCGGTGATTTCATAGGGTTTTCTCATGGGGAACCCGGTAAGAATTCTTCATCCATCCCTGATAAATCCAAGTCCCTTCGTCGCGGGTAATCCTAGGATTGCAACCGTCGCCGTTGATGCATTTTTCTTCCTACTGAAGCTAGCGTGTTGCATTTGTAGTGCCCAAAGTGCGAGGCCCCTATAGGTTTCTGCGTCCTCGATGAGATGCCACACTTGTTCCTTCTCATCCTAACACGGGATTTTAAAAGGCGCACAATATGTTCCTACAATCCTATTTTCTATCCGGGAGGGTGGGGGTTTTGAACATGCTGTCGACTAATTTGGAAATTTGGATTGCTATATATTTAGATAAAGGTACTAATACCGTGGTTAACACTGACATGAAGGTGGAAATTGATGATAACTATAGCCACTGCTACTGTTAACTCTAGAGATTTTGTGCTGATGTGGTCTAATGGTTGGCATGTGGGAGGGTCTGCCCGCCCTCTTCATGATAGATTGCCACACTTATTCCCTTATGCTATTGATGATAAGCATTCTATGGCAGTGTTCTTTTCAATTGCTGAGGTTTCTTCCTTGTTTATCCTGCCCATTTCCCAAGTTGCTGCTGCTCAATTGGAGTGTCTTCAGGTGTGGATATCTGATTTGCAACATGATCCCATGGAAAATGATGTTTGGGGTTGCATGGACAAGGGAGACTATTTAGCAAAGAGTTATTACACACTAATGCTCACACACACCTGCCTGTCATCCCTCCATGTAAATTAAATGGCTTTGGAAGTGCAAATGCATAATGAAGATTAAATGTTTTGCTTGGTTGTTGTTCTTGGATAGACTCAACAAAAAGGATATGCTAGTTCGACGTCATTGGAGGAACCCTGATGATGACAATCTTTGTGTCATGTGTCCTGCCAGGAGCTATGAGGATAGGATCCACATTTTCTTCACATGTAACTTCAACATAAGAGTGTGGAACTATTTACGGATTGATTGGTCACACCAGGGAGGCATTGGAGTTCCATGCCAAGAACAACTTTGGCCATCCTTTCTTTTTAGAGGTTTTTCTAACTGCTGCTTGGTGTATTCGGATCACACGCAATGGGAAAACCGTCAGGCATACTAGACCCTCCTTCAGCTCTTAGAGATGTCTGTTCATTCCTGATATCTCCTTGTTAGTCCGTAGGGAAAAGGATACCATCAAATCAAAGATTGTTGGCTGGATTCAGGGCCTTCCATAGGCTTTTATAGTTTCTTGTATCTAGGTGAGTTCTTTTGTAAATAGGTGAGGCTTTGTTTGTTTTGTAAATACTTTGTAACTTATTCTTTTGAACTCTGGGTGATGAATAAAGGACTATGGGGTTGTTGCCTCACAGTAAATAGTCAAAAAAGTAGGAAATTATTTCTAGATTTGGATAGCGAATACATTGTGTTCTCATATTATTTTTCATGCAGTACATTCCTTGCTCTGCTAGAACACATGTACTCAAGATGGTCGGCCTTGCCATAACTGGATACACCAGTTTAATGGTCACATTGAAGACAAGCCAGACATATAAGTTCCGAGTTGGTTTCATGAACCAAGAAGATCGCTGCTTTTTTATGGCCGAACTCGGATAAACTTTCTCAAGTGTTACAGACTGAAAGATGGCGCACGAATGTTGATGGAAATAGTAGAACCTGGTCTCATCTTCACTATGATCTTCCACCCCAACGTTGTTCCAGTAGTTCATCCATGTTAGTTTTGTATCTGGTTCTTTCTTGTTGCCTCGACTACTTCTTAATCCACCTATTCTTTCTAACTAATCACAATTTAACTTTAGAAGTAGTAACGATTTGTGATTCCTTCTCTCACAAAGATGCTACTTCTAACTAATATTTCTTATAATTGGTGGCACGTGTAGGTTATTTCAAAGTTAAGCACGCTACTCGTTTTTTTGATAGAAAGACTGTAAGGGAGGTCCCTATAGTATAATTGGTGCAACAAACCCAAATTGCAAGTACGATGCCTTGAACCTGGGTGGGTGGGAAGGCATCAACCCCTTCGCACCACTAGGCTATGCCTTAGTCTGCAGCACACTACTCGTTTGTTATTCTATAAGAACTCGACTGTTACTGATGGCACTAAAGTTGACTGGGACGACATGCACGAGTTCCTACAATTTATTGATCGTCTTGAGGTCCTTGTGAGGCATTTTAATGGTGGAAGGCCACGTGGGATATGTTTGCCACTGCTGCACATGTTGAACAGTTCCAACTGTGTTGAGAAATTTATGGTACGAGTTGTTTTCTGTTATATATGTTGTTCATAAACTCTTGCTTATACACAGTTTTATAGTTGTGATCTTCTTGAAACAGAAACTACCCAGTTCTATTGTTACTATACAGATGCCTGACCATGGTCGGGTTAGACTCACGCTTGGTCACGACATGATGTTTATGTCGACCTACTCCATTTCCCGTGGAGGTGAAAAGGTAATTATTCATGGGTGGTCTCAAATAATGAAGGTCCGGCCATCTTGGAGAATAGGATAGAAGGTTATGCTCATGCTTTTCCATGGCTCTAAAGTGAATATCCTGTTTATTGACCACATTGCGAGATGAACCCGCTTTCAGAAGGTTGTGGATGCGCGGGGTGGCGCCTGGCCCTTGTCCTGGGGCTTGGTGGCCTCACCCTTGGTTAACTGTAGGCAAAGTAGCACTGTTCGAGGCGTGCTTTGTATGGTTGAACGTGTATAAGTACTCATACCGGTTTTAGCTATGGTTGCCAAGTGCCCCTGCTAGTTTAGTTAAGGTTGTTAAGTACTCTTACTGCTTTTATAGTCTATCGTGTTTCTTTAGTCCTGTCTTCCTCCAGCTGCCAAAACCAAACCAATGCCGGCAGGGCCGCCTACTTCCTCCTCCCACGGCTGGTTGCGCCTCAACGCATGCATCGCCGCCCCACTGTCTCTTAAATCCTTAACGCCAATGTCCGAGGCCTCATCGTCGTCCTCAGCGCGCTTTGGTGCACTCGCTATGGCGCCGCCCTCTCGCGTTTTCAACATGGTCAACAAACAAGAGAAATCGGGAGAGGACTATACATGGAGAGGATGTCAGTAGGGGCCCACCATGTCCATGGCCGTACGCAAGAAAATTCCTATTTTTTTGTTATATACTCCATTGTCAGCCTATAGAAAAAGAAAATGTTTCCCTCTAGTGGTTTGCAAACATCCGGGACCCACGACATTGTCAGCGTATAGTTGATAGACAAGAGAACAACACAAGATCGACTGACACTAGGGACGTAGCTGCTCGAGTAGTATTTTTTTGTTATTGTTGAGACGGAGTAGGGTTTCAACTGGCTTGTGGCCTGTCTAGCCCAGGCTTATATTTCACGTTCACCACATGACCAGCCCAGCTATTTTTTCTTTGTGAAAATGAGCCCAGTTTATTTTTTCTGAAGAATACCCAATCCAGGCCTACTTATTTTTCTATGCCCTGCTGGGCTACAACTATTTCAAGATGGCTGCAAATCTTGAAAGTAATATGAAATGGGATGTAAATATAAAAAACAAACAACAAATTGGCAATTACTTTCAAATTTGTGAAATTTTTCACATTTTTAGATTCCAATTTCACTGGGTTTTAACCTAATTTAAATATATTTTCAAAGTACTTTAAATCTGGCCCAACATTTCGGTATTAAAAATAGTTTGGACCCCATCGAAATATGAAAAATTTCGTTTAAATTTTTAACCCTGGCCCTGGCCAACAAAAAATGGACTGCAATAAATTGCATAAGAAGTTGCAATGAGCTGTAAATTATTTAAAAAATAGGGAATAGTCTGACTTGTGGGCCTATTAAGTTGACGCGTATGCAAGATTTATTTACTTATTATATACATCAACAAACAATTCTAGCAGACGTGACTGTTAGTTGTCAATCCAAGGGCCATCGTGCTCCTTCAATCACTGATCTTCTTGCTCTAGCCGCCAAATCCAACGCCGGGGGGACCGCCTATTCCCGCCTCCCGTAGCCGGCTGCGCTGCCACTCAGGCCTCACCGCCCCTACTACTCCCACCACTGGCCAGGGCATCCCTCTACTCACCCACATCCCTCCACTATTGTGGCTTTGCCGCCTCCGGGTCATTCCCTTCCTGTGGCTCGCCATCGTCCATCGCGTTGGTGTTCTCGACACGACATGGTCAATGTTGTCAACAAACGACAACATCAGAAGAGGGATGTACATAGAGAGGCTGACAGTTGGGACTCACATGGTCCATGGCCGCACGCAAGCAAGTACCTCCTTATGACGCCAAAAAGAATGAATCCTCCCAATGACAGCTGGGACCCCCAGCTATATCTTGGCACGGAAGGAAGTGCCTCCTTATTAAGCAGAAAATAACGAGTGCTCCTCATGAGAGCTGGGGCCCACCGGATTTGGAGGCTGACTTGTGTCCCTACTAGGTTGACGCATATGCAGGGCTTTGTCAACTTAGTCAACAAATGATTCTATCATCAGTGACCATTGGATTGTTAACATCCAACGGTCGTCCTACTACTTCAACCTCTAATTTTCTTGCTCCAGACGTCCAAACCACCGCATGCTCTTGTCTCTCGTGGTCGGTTGTGCTGCCGCGCAGGCCTCACCGCCCCCTACTACATCCACCGCTGGCCAGGCCATCCTTGTACTCACCCACACCCCTTGTTATTCTGCGGCGACGGCAGGCTCACACCGCAGCCGAACTAGTCAACCCTCGTATTACCCTTTGCATGTTCCCAGGCCCTGCGTTGTTCCCTGCCTCCCGTCGTCCACCGCCTGGTGTTTTCCGAGCGGCATGGTCAACGTGGTCAACGAACGACAGCCATCGGAAGAGGACTGTACGCGGTGAGGCTGACAGATGGACCAACCAGCTACATCTTCGCACGCAAGGAAGTGCCTCCTTATTACACGCAAAAAAAGAATCCTCCCCCTGTCAGCTCAGATCCACCATCAATATCTTTGCATGTAAGGAAGTGCCTCCTTATCCTCCCTGATAGCCGGGACCCACCCAGTCGAAGCATACATAGAGTTGTCATTCTCGTCACAAACATGTATGTACATACTGGTCCATCGGTCTTTCTGCCATAATGAATCGTGGCCCAGTAAGGAGCGCTAGCTGTTGATTTCTGCTACACAAACTTATTCTTGTAGACACGTGTTGGGCCTCCAAGTGCAGAGTTTTGTAGGATAGTAGCAATTTTCCATCAAGTGGATGACCTAAGGATTATCAATCCGCAGGAGGCGTAGGATGAAGATGGTCTCTCTCAAACAACCCTGCAACCAAATAATAAAAAGCCTCTTGTGTCCCCAACACACCAAATACAATGGTAATTTGTATAGGTGCACTAGTTCGGCGAAGAGATGGTGATACAAGTGTAATATGGATAGTAGATATTGATTTTGGTAATAAGAACAATAAAAACAGCGAGGTAGCAATTGATAAAACGAAGCACAAACAGTAATGGAATGCTTGAAAATGAGGCCTAGTGCCAGTGTACTAGAATAGGGGTACCCTAGTACCCCGAACTTGTGCACGGGCAGTTGCAGCACCCCGCGGCAAAGGCTTGCCGGGCGAACGCCAAGATCCCCCAAGGTTCCCTTGGAGCCATCCAAGAACAAAGTATTTATGCTAAGGAGACAAGACCCCGGCAAGAGGAGCTTGCCGGGAAGGCCAACCATGGCGCTCCAAGGAACTAGCCGCGACGCGCCACGCGCTCCGGCAAGGCAGCAAGGCCCCGCCAAGAGGAGCTTGCTGGGAAGACTAAACAAGGTACACCGAGGCCCGGTGAGCGACGAGCTTCTGGGCCCAGCAAAGATAACGACAGCGGCAAGGTGCTTGCCACGGCAGGCGGCCACTCTGCGTCCATGCTCCAGCGCATCCACCAACGTGTCGCTCTGGGGGCCTCTCCGGGTGCGCGTGGCGGGAGGCTGTGTGGCCAGAAGTACGCGGTGGCATGCGAAGCTGACAAGATTACCATCGTGGCGAACGGTGGCACCCCTAACGGTCCTTTTCTGCACTGTTCGGGCGACTCAGACGAGCATTTAATGCCCTTGTCCCCTGCCGTCAGGGTTAGGTAGGGTGCACTATACAAGCAACTGTATCAACTACCTCGCTTTTTACGTTTTTACCCTCCTTTGCGTTGCCACCTATCGGTTACCCCTTTAGCGTATAAAAGGAGGCCCATGCGCAACGTAGAGGGGGCTCGGGTTCGGAGCCTCAGACAGTCGGCTTTGATCCATTCGTAGCCCAGAAAACACATCACTCTCTCGCTCGAGAGCAAGAACACCACTCAATACAATCAGACAAGCAGCAGTAGGAGTGTTATCTCTCCGGAGAGCTCCGAAGCTGGGTAAACTGCTCGTGTGCCTCACCTCGATCTGCTCTTCGTGCGATCTCCGCCTCCCGCCGAACCGCAAGGGGCCCGGTCCGCCGGCCCCATAGGTGTTCGAGGATCAGTTCACCCCGACATCTTTGGCGCGCCAGGTAGGGGGCATCGAGATTGTGTGAACCTGATCCGGCGTTCACACGAGCTAGATCCTTATTCCCTTCATCAACATGCCACCGAAGAAGAAGACTTCGGCGGCGGCCGCTCCATCCATGCCACTTCCGCCACCGTTGGAGCAAACGAGTGGTGGGATGGACGCCGGCGGAAGAAAGGACGTCGACGAGGAAGCCGATGATGCCGCCAGGTCCAAGAACAAGGCTGCACAAACCTCGGCGACTGTACATGTTCCACGCCACTCTCAGGTGGCGCAAGATCAACAGCGTCATGGCACTAGTAATTCCATACGCATGATAGCCCAAGACCAAGCTGGTGGATCTCGGAGCGCTCAAGACCAGCATGCACGCCAGCGTGCTGGCACGAGCGGGGCACGGTCGCCTGGACGGGATACTGCTCCTTCTAACATAGTTAGAAGTTCGAGCACGTCCCGCTCCTCGCGCCGTCCACCACTGCCACCCACCACTCTAGCAGAAGCTTTGGCGCGAGCCCAACTTCTCCTAGATTACCCTCCGACGTCAGACAAGATCGACGAATGGAGAGCCACCATTCAGAGTCTCATCGGCTACGCCAACGGCGACACTCCACGGCGGCCGAGCGCGTCGCCGCTGCGGCAGGACCGCCGGACGCGAGCCGGTGGCGACGAAACGGGCGGAGGTGCAACTACCATGCAATCACCGCCCCGAAGGCCAAGATCGCCGACTCGCCGGATCCACCTCGACAGCAACTCCACTGCATCGTCGGATCCACGACCTCGTCGCGATCAGCGCCAAGTTCTTCATGATCGACAACAAGAAGACGCTCGAACCCGCATCGAGCGCCAAAGAGAAGCGCGACGTCAATCCAACAAGCGCGCTGGGCCCTCTGTTGACATGCATGCGCCAGGGGAACCAGGCGATCTGCCGTACGCGGTAGGTTGTCCTGCGTTCACTCGTGAGCTGTGGCAAGTCCAGTGGCCCAGTACAAAGAACTTCAAGCCAGACGTACCGGAGAAGTACGACGGAAAGACACATCCGTCAGAGTTCTTCAGCATCTACACTATTGCGGTGCAAGCTTCCGGGGGACGAGATGATAAGATCCTTGCCAATTACTTCCCGCTGGTGCTCAAGCCCAATGTCAGGTCCTGGCTCATGCACTTGTCGGACAACTCCATATCCTCTTGGGCTGATCTGTGCCATCAGTTTGTCGGCGCCTTTACCGGCGGACACAAGCCTCATGGCCAGGAGAGTGATCTTCATCTGCTCGCCCAGAAGGAAGGAGAGCCCGTGCGCAAGTACATTCAGAGATTCAGTAGTGTGCAGCACAACATCCCAGACGTCCACCCGGCCGCAGTGATCAGCGCGTTCCATCAGAACGTGTGGAACCACAGGATGCGGGAGGAAATGGCGATGTGCAAGATCAGGGACGTCAGTGAGTTATATGCACTGGCCGACAAGTGTGCGCGTGCTGAGGAAGGGAGGAGACTCCCCGGAGAAAATATAGGAGCGGGGGGGTCTGACAGCGAAGATGCTGCCCCGACAAGGAGAAACCGGCGGCGGAACAACAGAAGGAGGAAAGGCAAAGAAGTGCTAGTTGTTGAGCAGTCCGGCAATGGTGGCGGCGCCAAGGAAGCCAAAACTGGTGACTCCGGCAAGGAGGTTGCCGCGGAGGTGGTGGTCGCCGACAAGCAGGACGGCACCAACAAGCAGTATTGCAAGATTCACCGCACCAAGGGCCATGATCTTCAGAACTGTAAGAGAGTCAAGCAGCTTGTTGAGCAACAGAAAGCTGAATACGAGCGGCACGACAAGGAGAAGGCCCAGGAAGGAGCTGGTGGATCCGGCAAGAAACGTCCCGGCCAAGGAGGACGCCGCGGCAAGGCCAAGCAGCGGCAAGGAGACAGACCTCCTCGCGGCCGCGACAAGGATGAAGATGACGGCGACGATGAAGATATGGATGATGAGGAGACTGATGAGCAGGAGTTCCAGAAAGCCACAGAGGTCCTGTGCATTGACGGTGGTGCTTCTCTGCATGCCTCGCACCGCCAGCTCAAGCAGTGGGTGCGGGAAGTTAATGCAGTAGAACCACCCGTCGAGTCACGCAAGCCTCTAAAATGGTCCGGCACGCCTATCATTTTTGATATTGAGGACCACTCAGATCGCATAACTGCGGTCGGGTGCTTGTCGATGTTGGTCTCACCAACAATCCGCAACCTCAAGGTCACTAAGATGCTAGTTGACGGCGTGGCCGGCTTGAACCTGATCTCCTCCGCGGTGCTCGAGAAACTCCAGATCCCTAACAGCGAGCTCGAAGAGACCGGCACATTTCAAGGAATTAACCCGGGAAGGAGCAAGTCAAAGGGAAAGATCACGTTGCCGGTAACATTTGGCAGTGAGCTGAACTTCAGGACTGAGAGGGTCACGTTTGACGTTGCCGACATTCCATTACCTTATAATGGAATCCTTGGTCGTCCGGCACTCGCCAAGTTCATGGCAGCCTCACACTATGCGTACAACGTACTGAAAATGCCAGGCCCAATAAGTCTCATCTCTGTCCCTGGCGAAAAGAAGGATGCTCTTATCTGTGCCGAAAAGATTTACCGGGAAGCAGCAGCTGCAGCAGAACGGAGGACACTTGCCGCTGAAGCTCCCGGGGGGAAGAAGAAGACCAAGTCCGGCAAGAGCTCTGATGCCTACTCCGGCAAGTGTAAGAAGGCAATGGCAGCTCCACCTGAGACTAAGAAGGTGTTCGCCAAGGAGGATGGCACTGGTGGTGCCTTCACCATCAACGCCACTCTTGACGCCAAATAGGAAAGCACGCTCGTTGCTTTCCTGCGGGCGAATGTCGACGTGTTTGCGTGGCAACCATCTAATATCCCCGGTGTTCCCAGGAAAGTAATTGAGCACCACCTTACCGTCTGTCCTCATGCGCGGCCCGTCAAGCAGAGAGTCAGGAAGCAGGCAGTAGAGCGCCAAGAATTCATCGCAGAAGAAATCAAGAAGTTGGAAGCAGCAGGCCTTGTCAGAGGAGTACTCCATCCCACGTGGTTGGCCAATCCTGTTGTTGTGCGCAAAGCTAACGGGAAATGGAGACTTTGTATTGACTTCACTGATGTTAATAAAGCTTGTCCCAAAGACCCATTTCCCTTGCCGCGTATTGATCAGATTGTCGACTCCACAGCCGGATGTGATTTGCTTTCATTTCTTGATGCATACTCAGGATACCATCAGATCTTCATGGCAGAAGAAGATGAAGAGAAAACCGCATTTATCACCCCGTGTGGCACGTACTACTTCGTACGGATGCCTTTCGGTTTGAAGAATGCTGGTTCAACATTCGCAAGGGTAGTCCACCAAGCTTTTGAGCCACAAATACACAGAAATGTGGAAGCTTACATGGATGACATAGTGGTCAAGAGCAAGAACAAAGCGACCTTGATTCAAGATTTAGACGAGACATTTGCAAACCTGCGCAAGATCAACCTCAAGCTTAACCCCGAGAAGTGCGTGTTTGGAGTCCCTTCCGGCAAGCTTCTCGGGTTCTTCGTGTCTCAGCGGGGAATTGAAGCCAATCCTGACAAGATCAAAGCCATTGAGCAGATCGAAGCACCAAAGTGCGTCAAGGATGTACGATGGCTTGCCGGTTGCGTGGCTGCTCTCAGCAGGTTTATCTCTAGATCTGCTGAGCGCGCCCTGCCATTCTTCAAAATTTTGAAGAAGGCAGGTCCAATGAAATGGACTCCGGAAGCGGAGGCTGCGCTGCAGGACTTGAAGAGATACCTGTCCTCCACTCCAACGCTTGTCGCACCTAAGCCGCAAGAGAAGTTGCTGTTGTATATAGCGGCAACCAATCAAGTGGTTAGTGCTGCGTTAGTGGCGGAGAGGGAGGCGGATGATGAGCCAGCAACCACGGCAGATCCATCCAGCGACAAGCAGGGGGCTTCGTCGACAAGCTCTGGTCCCGACAAACATGGGTTTGCGCAGGAACATGATGAGATGCCAAGGAGAATGGTGTAGCGCCCGGTTTACTTTGTCAGTTCTCTTCTGCAGGGGGCTAGATCAAGGTACTCTGGTGTGCAGAAGTTGCTTTTCGGCCTCCTCATGGCCTCGAGAAAGCTGCGCCATTACTTCCAAGCACATGAGATCACAGTCGTCACTCGCTTTCCGCTGAAGAGGATACTGCAAAATCCAGAAGCAACAGGCAGGATTGTCGAGTGGGCGCTGGAACTGTCAAGCTTTGGCCTCAAGTTTGAGAGCACCTCAACTATCCAAAGCAGAGCATTGGCAGAGTTCATAGCAGAGTGGACGCCAACCCCGGATGAAGAAATTTCAGAAACGTGCATCCCCGTCAAAGAGGCAAGCAAAGAGTGGCTGATGTACTTTGATGGTGCCTTCTCGCTGCAAGGCGCCGGTGCAGGTGTGCTGCTTGTTGCACCCACCGGAGAGCACCTCAAGTACATAGTCCAGATGCATTTTCCCAAAGAGCAAGCAACCAACAATACTGCAGAATATGAAGGATTGCTTGCCGGTCTCAGAATCGCAGCAGACCTTGGGATTAAGAAACTCATTGTCAGGGGTGACTCACAGCTTGTCGTCCGACAAGTGAACAAGAAATACCAGAGTCCATTGATGGAAGCGTATGTCGATGAAGTGAGGAAGCTAGAAGAGCACTTTGACGGCCTACAAATGGAGCATATCCCAAGAGCTCAGAATGATATTGCTGATGGCCTGTCAAAGTGCGCCGCACTAAAGTTACCTGTGGAACCAGGGATCTTTGTGCTTAAGTTGACTCAACCATCCGTAACACCATCAACTGGACAAAGCAAGAAGAGGAAGTTGGTTTCTGGTGACTACTTTTCGGCAGAGCTCCCCGAAGCCGCCGCGAAGAAAGTCCCCAAGATCAACACCAAGGATGCTGAGGGGCAGTCTGCTCCGGCAAGCCTTATGGTTTGTTCCGTTGAAGCAGACGCTCCCGACAAGTTTTGCTCCGGCAAGCTTGCCGGGGAACATCAAGCTCCGGTAGGGTCGCAAGCCCTTGCCGTAGAAGCGGACGTTCTCGCAGCAGCAGATGTGCCTTTAGCCCTTGTTGTTGAGCCACAAGCTCCAGCATGGGCACAGCAGATTGTCCATTTCCTTCAGACAGGAGAACTTCCCGAAGAGCAAGAAGAAGCGGAAAGAGTAGCCCGACAGTCAAGTATGTACCAGTTTGTCGATAGCATACTATACAGAAGAAGACTCAACAGTTTGAAATTGAAGTGTATTCACCGGGAAGATGGACAAAATCTGTTGGCGGAGATACATGGAGGCATATGTGGCCACCACATTGGCGCGAGAGCACTTGCCAACAAAGCTTTCCGGCAAGGTTTCTTTTGGCCGACAGCCCTCCAGGATGCAACTGCACAAGTAACCAAGTGTGAAGCGTGCCAGTTCCACTCCAAGCAGTTACACCAACCAGCTCAAGCTCTCCAGACGATCCCTTTATCCTGGCCATTTTCGGTCTGGGGGCTCGATATTCTCGGCCCCTTCCCCCGAGCTGTCGGGGGCTTTGAGTACTTGTACGTCGCAATCGACAAGTTCACAAAGTGGCCGGAAGTGCAGCCAGTGAGGAAGGTGACAGCACAGTCAGCAGTCAAGTTCTTCAGGTCGATTGTTTGCCATTTCGGGATCCCTAACAGGATCATCTCCGACAACGGCACGCAATTCACGAGCCGCACCTTCATGCAGTACGTCCAAGACCTTGGCGCCAAGGTCTGCTTCGCTTCCGTTGCTCATCCGAGAAGCAACGGTCAAGCAGAGAGGGCAAATGCTGAAGTGCTGCGCGGGCTCAAGACCAGAACTTTCGACAGGCTGCACAAGTGCGGAAGGAACTGGATCGAGGAGCTGCCGGTGGTTCTTTGGTCGATCAGAACGACGCCAAATCGAGCCACTGGCCAGACACCTTTCGCTCTAGTCTATGGAGCAGAGGCAGTTCTCCCCACGGAACTCGTATATGGATCACCTCGAGTGCTCGCTTATGATGAGCTTGAGCAAGAACAGCTGCGGCAAGACGACGTGCTGCTCCTTGAGGAAGATCATCTTCAGGCTGCCGTACGAGCTGCTCGATACCAGCAAGCTTTGCGCCGCTATCATAGCCGCAAAGTTAAAGCCAGAAGCTTCGAGGAAGGCGACCTTGTTCCTCGGCGCATTCAGTCCGCCAAGAATTCCAACAAGTTGACGCCGAAGTGGGAAGGCCCTTATCGGGTGAGACAAGTCACAAGGCCTGGCGCTGTCCGCCTTGAGACCGAAGATGGCATTCCAGTGAGCAACTCCTGGAACATAGAACATCTTCGTAAGTTTTTCCCATAAGGCGCGGTTGCCGGAACCCGTTCTGGCAACTACCTTTTGTACAAGTCTTGCCGCTGTTGCATGTAATCCCTTGTACAAAGCCAGGCGCAGATCCCGCGCATGAGTAAAACCTCATGTGCTCCGCACAGCTTGTCCATTTCATGCGTTAGTTCCTTTCTTGCATGTGATTATCTGACACTTTGTGTAGCACTTACATCCGGTAAGCAGTAACGAGCCGAAGAGCTCCATATTATTATTTTCTCTTCTTTCATTTTCTTTTAAAGGAAAAGAAGGTTCTCTCGCACACAAGTTTGCCGGGGGGGGGGGGGGGAAGATAAGATTGTGGTATGGGCCAGGCGTCGTTCAAACAAAGACTTGCCTTACCAGGAAGCAAATGACAGAAAAGCTAAGTTGCCAAAGTTTGAGCAATCACTTTTTTTTAATTTTTGAGTTATCTTCCTCGAACGACCCTGCTTTGTATGAAAAACCTGTGCGCGGAGGAACCAACTCGTGGCTAGTTGCGCCCTTACTTTGTTTCGAGTCCGCTCAACAGCTTAATCATGCTGCATCTAGTCGCGACAAGGTTTCTTGTCGGAAGCAGCGCCGCCAGCAGGCTGCTGAAGTTCCGCACTCAGCGCTCGCGGCTCGGGAGCCTGCGCCGACTAGTTCCCTAAAAGCGTAGGGTGAAAACATACAAAGGAAGGAATCTAGTAGAGGAAATAACATTGCAATTGGTAACAGAAATAAAGTTATATTACAAAGATAACTTGTCGCAGCTCTAACAGACTGTTCTCATAACATGACTAGCAGCGACAAGGGAAAACAAGAAATGGGCGGCCTAATCTACGCGTCCGCCCTCGACTCGCTTGATCTCGCTCACCTTGTCCACAATGGGTGTGACAAGGGCCTTGAGTGCATCCAGATCGGCGTCAGGCGGCAAGGACCTGAGGACGTTGGTGAAGCTGAGGCCTGGATTGCGGAAGGCTACCTTCATCAGCACCTTCTGGAGAACCCCGACACAGATTTTGCGCGACTCGTCGGCCAGCTGCTTCGGGATCCTCTCCCGGAGCCGCTGGAGTGCCGTCGCCACGCCCTTGAAGAATAGGCTGAGCTTGGCGCTGGGTTGAAGGCTCTCGTCGGAAGGATACCCAAAGTCCTCCATCCCCAGCTACGCCAGCTCCTCGTTGATGACGGCGGCAGTGTTCACCAGACCCTCGGTCCAGTGCTCCACTGTGTCTCTGAACGAGTTCTGGGTAACTGCAATGCTCTCCAACAACGCCGCGTCAGCCTTGACCTTCTCCGCCAAGGTCTTCTCCCGCTCCTTGGCGGCCTCCAGCGTCTGCGTCAGCGTGGCCAGCTTCAGCTCCAGGTCTGCTTTGGAATCCTTGGCGGCGCTGAGCTCCTTGCCCCTCTCAGCGAGAAGGCCTTGCAGCTCACCGTGGGCGGCAGCATCCTTCTCTCACTCACGCTTGAGCGCGGCAAGCTCCTCGCCGCTCTTCCCAATGTCGGCCTCTAGCTGCGCCACCTTCTCCTCTAGCTCTTTCTTGGCGGCCTCTGCAGTTGCCGTGGCATCCTTTGCCTCCTTGAGCGCCCCGCCAAGTGCTTGCTCGCGCTCGGCAAGCTCTTCCTCGTAGGTGTCGAGGTGGGCCTTCCGCTGCACTAGTTCACCTTCTCGCGCGGACTGCTTCTCGGCAGCCAGCCTTTGTTCCTCCTCAGCCTCGGCCTTCTCGAGAAGAAAGGCCATGCGCTCCTCGTGGACTCGCTCCCGCTCCTGCGCCAGGGACCAGAGAGCTTCTTGATTTTGGCTCCAGAGCTCTTCCGCACGCTTTTCCATGTCAACTCCCGCCTTCGCGACGAGCGCTTCCCGGGAAGCCAGCTTGGCTTGCCGGGTGCGGTAGAGTGACAGCAGCTTCCGCAGCAGCTGCTCCTCCTCAGGCTCGCCGCTGCTGCTGCCGGGCGCGTCAACCAATGACAGTCCAGCAGAGGTGAGCACCTCCCCGTCAAAAGTCTCCCCCTCGACTGGCGCCCTGGAGCTCGACGCCCAGGGTAGCTTGATGAAGATATTATCACCGGCCTGCAAGTAGGCGCCGGGCTGGGGCTCCTCGGAGCCCGGCTCCGCAGAAGCGGCAGAGGGTTCGGCGGTCGGCGCAGTGCCCGGCGCTCCTGCGGCCTCAGGGTCGTCAGTGCGATCGCCCGACCCCTTGCCGGCTTCCGCCGCAGCAGCCTCGGCGGCCTCCTCGCCGGCGGTCACATCAGCACCGGCACCTTCCTCGCCGGCGCCCTCTGTCTCCATTGGCTCAGCCAAAGATGGGTCTGAAGAATGAAGAGGGGAGGAAAATCAATCAAAAAAAATCCAAGAAAGGAAAAACTAAAGAAGCAGAACCCAAGGGAAAGTTTTTGGGCAAGTTGATTACCTGCGCCAAGATCTTCAGTTGCGGCCTCGGTCGCCGCAGGATCAGCAGTGCCGTCCCTTGCCGGAGAGTCCCCCCTTGCCGGAGAGCGCTCCGTTGCCGGGGACTCCTCCCTTGGCGGCGCAGTCG
This sequence comes from Triticum aestivum, assembly GCF_018294505.1. NCBI lineage: Eukaryota > Viridiplantae > Streptophyta > Magnoliopsida > Poales > Poaceae > Triticum > Triticum aestivum. The sequence continues at coordinate 484,601,451 of NC_057812.1, forward strand.
AAGCAGGTGGCACTTCGGGACCGGCCTCCGGGCGCTCCTGATGAGGCTGCTCTGCTCCTGCACAAGTCAACAAGCAAGATATCAACAAAGGAAAAAGCACTCAAGCGCGCCCGACAGCAGAAGGCTAAACTATGAACTTACGCTGGGGGCTGCGCTGGGGGCTTCTCCGAGGAGGGGTGATTGCCGGGTCCGTCAAGGTGGTCTCGGACCCACCTCCTGCTGACACGATGGGGTCATCCTCGATGACGATCACTGCGGCCTTGGCCCTCTTCGCCGCTCTCTGGGCCAGTGTTCTAAAAAGAAAGGAGTCCAGATTGGAGCAAGTCAGATGCAAGATATAAAACAGCAAGATTGAGGGATTGTAAGAGCACCAAAGAAACTCACTCTTCTTCCTCCTCGTCGGAGCTGAGCGCGGAAAGATCGAAGTCCGGCCCTCCTTCGGTGCGGCGAGGTGGAGGAGTAGGATCCCTTGCCCGCTTGGCGGGGGCAGTGGCAGTGGCCCGGGAAGATCCCACTCCAGTTGCCGCTGTTGCGTGAGGCGCTCCCGCGGCAACATTGCTTGCCGCGGTAGAGCGCGTCGTGCGGCTCGGTGGTTATGGAGCCAGCTGCCGCCCCGCTGCGTCCCCGGCCATGCGAAGGCGCCTCCTTGGCGGGGCCAGGGGCTCCGCCTGTGGCAAGCTCTCTGAAGGCTCAGCCTCCTCCTCGCCGGCCTCGCTCGACTCGGCTTCGGAACCAGCAGGCTCCTCCTCGCCCATGAACTCCGCGCGTTCGGCAAGGTTTGCCGCCTCTGCAGCCTCCGCCTCCTCCACAGTAAACCCAAACACACCCGCAGCAGCTGCGGCCGCAGCCTCTTCCGCCCTAGTAGCGATGAGTTGCAGCTCCTCATCGATGGTGTCACGGGTAAGGCTCTTCTGCTCGTCAGCGCGGACCGGCAATTCCTCCAAGGTGTCGAAGAATGCTCGCACAACGTCATCCACATGCTCTTGCCAAGTTGGGACGATGCCGTGTGAATCGCACAACGGCATCATGGCGCGGATCCGGTCAAGCGAAGAGTTATTGCACAAAGGAACTACGCCCCTCGGCAGTGTGAATGGGTGCTGGGGGTCGCGTTTGAATAATTCCAAGAGCATTGCATCCAACTCCAAGACGGTGAAGTTGTAGTTGAGGCCCGGCCACAGCCTCATGATGTCCGCCGAATTCTTGAATTCCCAGGCGGGCCTCCCCCTCTCCTGCAGGGGGGCAATGCGGCGGCGGAGGAAATCTGCCCCGACAGCACCTACGGTGAGCCCGGCAAGCCTGAGGCAAAGAATCCTAGTGATGGCGATCTTCAGCCTCTCGTCTTCCGGGGCCACGTTGCTCCAGTCATTGCCGCGCACTATTGGAGTTTGGCGCATGGCGGTGAAGGGCTGCAGATCCTCCTCGACGATCCAACACCACTCCGCTCTCCACTCCTCCCACTTGCTGCGGAGCTCACCCTCCAAGTACGCATCCTTCTTGCCGACTCTCGAGATCCAAGCAATCCCTCCGGCAAGCGGCTCTCCTCTCTCTACCCGAGGCATGAAGTAATGGCGGAAAAGGGCTACACTAGGGTGGACTCCGACAAAGTTTTCGCACAAGTGTGCGAAAACTGCCATGGTCAGGACAACATTGGGGGTGAAGTCAAGGAGGCGGAAGCCATATGTGTTCATAATGTCACAAAAGAACTCCGAGAAGGGCGGGCAGAGCCCGCAATAGAAGAATAGCGGGAAGAACGGGTACCCATTTGGAGCCGACTCCGAGGCAGCGGCCGGAGTACCCTCGTGCGCGGATGCGCACGCGTCTCCGTCGCCCAAAAGAGGTAGAAGTACTCCCTCAGCTCCTGCACGCCGAGCTGGGGGGTGAAGATCGCCCGCTCCTTCCGCAGCGCCGCGAGCCGCTGCGCCTCGGCCGACTTCACGCCCTTTCCCTTGTCGGCTTTCGGGGCCATGGCGGAGGTGGTGGGGAAGGTCAACGGCGTGGTGATGCTGGTGGCAATGGGGTGCGGAACGCTGCTCTCTCGGCTTCGAGAAGAAGGGGAGAGCGGCGGAGTTTGTGAAGAAGGAGTAGCAGCAACCAGCGAGGGGGAACGAACTGCCCCTGTTTCCTCTGCTTATAAAGAGGGATGGGGCGGACGTTTCGGCCTTCCAAATAAACAACCACCCACGATCTCTCCCACGATGCCGCATTCAACGCGTGCCATTATGGGAGAGTGCGGTAGATACAGAACAAGATTTGGCGTGGCCCAGCCCGCGTGTGCCCGTGCCCTGTCTTGGGCCTGGCCTAACAGCGCTCGACACCGTGTCTGGCCCAGGCCCGGGGGCTCCTATCGGTGTACTAGAATAGGGGTACCCTAGTACCCCGAACTTGTGCACGGGCAGTTGCAGCACCCCGCGGCAAAGGCTTGCCGGGCGAACGCCAAGATCACCCAAGGTTCCCTTGGAGCCATCCAAGAACAAAGTATTTAAGCTAAGGAGACAAGACCCCGGCAAGAGGAGCTTGCCGGGAAGGCCAACCATGGCGCTCCAAGGAACTTGCCGCGACGCGCCACGCGCTCCGGCAAGGCAGCAAGGCCCCGGCAAGAGGAGCTTGCCGGGAACACTAAACAAGGTACACCGAGGCCCGGTGAGCGACGAGCTTCTAGGCCCAGCGAAGATAATGACAGTGGCAAGGTGCTTGCCGCGGTAGGCGGCCACTCTGCGTCCACGCTCCAGCGCATCCACCAACGTGTCGCTCTGGGGGCCTCTCCGGGTGCGCGTGGCGGGAGGCTTTGCAGCCAGCAGTACGCGGTGGCATGCGAAGCTGACAAGATCACCATCGTGGCGAACGGTGGCGCCCCTAACGGTCCTTTTCTGCACTGTTCGGGCGACTCAGACGGGCATTTAATGCCCTTGTCCCCTGCCGTCAGGGTTAGGTAGGGTGCACTGTACAAGCAACTGTATCAACTACCTTGCTTTTTACGTTTTTACCCTCCTTTGCGTTGCCACCTGTCGGTGACCCCTTTAGCGTATAAAAGGAGGCCCATGCGCAACGTAGAGGGGGCTCGGGTTCGGAGCCTCAGACAGTCGGCTTTGATCCATTCGTAGCCCAGAAAACACATCACTCTCTCGCTCGAGAGCAAGAACACCACTCAATACAATCAGACAAGCAACAGTAGGAGTGTTATCTCTCCGGAGAGCTCCGAAGCTGGGTAAACTGCTCGTGTGCCTCGCCTCGATCTGCTCTTCGTGTGATCTCCGCCCCCCGCCGAACCGCAAGGGGCCCGGTCCGCCGGCCCCATAGGTGTTCGAGGATCAGTTCACCCCGACACCTAGGCTCCGTACTTTCGCTAGTGCAATCTCTCAACAATGCTAATATAATTGGATCATATAACCATCCATCAACATGCAATGAGGAATAACTCCAAAGTTCCTATGTAGCAAAGAACATACGAAGAATTCGTGTGTAGGGTATGAAACCACCTCGAAGCTATTCTTACCGATCGATCTATCCAAGAGTTCATACTAAAATAACATCAAATAATTTCAGATTCATAATACTCAATCCAACACAAAGAACCTCAAAGAGTGCCCCAAGATTTTCACCGGAGAAACAAATGATGAGAACATGCATCAACCCCTATGCATAGGTTACACCAATGTCACCGCAGGAATCCACAAGTTGAGTGCCAAAACACATATCAAGTGAATCAATATGATACCCCATTGTCACCACGAGTATTCATATGCTAGACACATATCAAGTGCTCTAAAATCCATAAAAGTATTCAATCCGATAACAACAAAATCTCAAAGGGAAAAACTCAATTCATCACAAAAAGATAGAGAGGGGAAAACACCATATGATCCGACTATATTAACAAAGCCCGCGATACATCAAGATCGTGACATCTCAAGAAGACGAGAGAGAGATTAAACACATAGCTACGGGTACAAACCCTCAGCCTCGAAGGTGGATTGCTCCCTCCTCATCGTGGTGGCCGCCGGGATGATGATCCCCCTCCGACAGGGTGCCGGAATGGGGTCTAGATTGATTTATCGTGCCTACAGAGCCTTGAAGTGGCTGAAATTCTGATCTAGGGCTACCCTCAGGGTTTTTGGAATATTTGGGAATTTATAGGGCAAAGAGGCGGTGCCGGAGGCCACCGAGGTGGGCACAACCCACTAGGGCACACCCAGGGGCCCAAGTGCACCCTGGTGGGTTATGCCCCCCTCGGGGCACCCCAAGTGCTGCTCTGGCCCATTGTATGTCTTCTGGTCCACAAAAAACCAACAATAAGTTTTGCAGTGTTTGGACTCCGTTTGATATTGATTTCCTGCTATGTAAAAAACAAGTAAAAATAACAACTGGCACTGGGCACTCGGTCAATAGGTTAGTCCAAAAAAATGATCTAAATTTGCTATAAAATGATTGTAAAACATCCAAGAATGATAATATAATAGCATGAATACTTTATAAACTGTAGATACGTTGGAGACGTATCAGCATCCCCAAGCATAATTCCTACTCGTCCTTGAGTAGGTAAATGATAAAAGAAATAATTTATGAAGTGTGAATGCTAGAAAAGTGCACAAGTTTGATCAATGACAATTTCAATCACTTTTCCTAGCATCATAACAGCAATTCTTTCTTATAAAACTTCTCATGTTAAACTAGCAACCAATTCACATGTTAAGGTTCCAACAACGAATTATCTTGAAACTCAACATCCTATGTTCTCAGTCACCAAGCAATTGTAATTCAACTTATTCAACAGTGTTTAAGTAAGACCTCCACATACTCAACCATCATATAGTCTTCTATGATTGCTAACAATCACCACATACACATGAGCGAAACGTTTCAACCGGACATATTGCTAGATAGGGGCTTATAATTTCGCCTCCCAGCGTATTCACCTCAAGGGTGATGTCAACAATAATAACTCATGCTACCCATATCCAACTGGATATATGTGCCAAGATCTTTCCTCACCACATGATGCTTGCAAAAAGAGAAAAATAAAAAGGAATAGAGAGAAAAACTTTGACTCTTGCATGAAAGTAAATACATAAAAGTAAAAGGTAGGCCCTTCGTAGAGGGAAGCAAAGGTTGCCATGCGCTTATTTGTTTGTATCCTCAATCCCTTAGTGCGAAACAACGTCACATTATATTGCTCCTTATGATAGCAACCTTTATTATGCATTCTATCTCTTTTATTCTTTGCCATAACAAGTTCGTACAATGCTCAATTTTGTCTTACACTAAATGATCTAACACTATTAGAAGCAATTTTTATTGCCTTATTGCACTGATGACAACTTACTTGAAGGATCTAGCTCAATCCTTAGGTAGGTATGGTGGACTCTTGAAAATAAGATTTGGGTTTAAGGGTTTTTAGATGCACAAGTAGTATCTCTACTTGGTGCGCAATTTTTGGCTAGCAAGGATGCGGGGCAAGCACCACATGTTGAACGATCTATGACAATATAACTTCTATGTGAATATGAACAAACATAAACCATTGTGTTGTCTTCCTTGTCCAACGTCAACAATTTTGGCATATAATATTTTGGTTGGGGCTCACAATCACAAAAGATTTCCAAGATAGTGTATTTGCATGTGAAAGTTCTCTTCCTTATACTAATTATTCATGAATTGCTTGTATGACCAATATTGTGATTGTCAAGCTTCAAAATATTTCACTTTCTAAACCCAATGTGAACCTATCACTAGATATGATATAATTTCAACTTCATGATATTCAATTAATTCAACAATTCACTCATAGGATATAAGTGAAGCACAAGAGTAAATGACAAGCTACTCCAAAAAGATATAAGTGAAGATCAAGCTAGTAGTTATGTAAATGGGTAGCTATTTGAGGACTCTCTCTCATTTAAAAAAATTCAGATCTAAGTATTTTATTAAAACAGCAAGCAAAACAAAATGGCATTCCAATAATAGCACACATCATGTGAAGAAGCAAAAACTTAGGCTCAACCGATACTAACCGATAATTGTTGAAGAAGAAAGGTGGGATGCCTACCGAGGCATCCCCAAGCTTAGATGCTTGAGACTTCTTCAAGTATTATCTTTGGGTGCCTTGGACCCCAAGATTGAGCTTTTGTGTCTCCTTAATTCCTTCTATATCACGGTTTACCTAAATCTTAAAGACTTCATCCACACAAAACACAACAAGAACTCGTGAGATAAGTTAGTATAAACCGATGCAAAAACCTTATCATTCTCTACTATAGCAAATCACTAGAATTATTATTCAACATTGAATACTAAATGCCTCTACATATTTAATACTCCTATCCTCAAATAGAATAATTTAACATGCAAACATATGCAAACAATGCAAACATAACAATATTCTGCCAAAACAGTATAGTCTGTAAAGAATGCAAGAGTATCAGTACTTATTTAACTCCAAAAATTATGAACATTTAGAACACTGTATAAAATTTATCAGATCTTATTGTGCAAAAAGTTTCAACATTTTACCACATTCTGACTTTTCTCGGAAATTTTTGCAACACCGGTAAACTTTCTGTTTTGAAACAGCAACATGTAGACTTGAAAAATAAGCATGGCAAAGGCTATCCTTGGAATTTTTATTGAAAATAAAGATGCAAAATATTGTTCTAAATAACATCAAGCAAATCCTAACAAAATAAAATGACACTCCAAGTAAAACTCATATCATGTAACGAATGAAAACATATCTCCAAGTGAGGTTACCGATAATGTTGAAGATGAAAGAGGGGATACCTTCTGGGGCATCCCCAAGCTTAGTTGCTTGGATATTCCTTGGATATTAACTTGGGGTGCCTTTGGAATCCCCAATCTTAGGGTATTGTCACTCCTTATGCTCCTCATATCGATATCTCACCCAAAACTTGAAAACTTCAATCACACAAAACTTAATGGAACTTCATGAGATTGGTTAGTATGATAAAGAGCAAACCATTTCACTTTGGTACTGTCAAAGAGAAGATTCATAATTGTTCTCACACAATTCCTACTGTAGCACATCATTTCCATAATTTATATTGAGCAATATAAGCTACTGAAACTAGAAAACAAGCAAACTTTGCATTGAAAACAAAATCTGTAAAAAATAGAACAGTCTGGAGTAATCTGTACTCCAACCAAATTTATGCTACTCCAAAAATTACTAAAAATTTGGACGACCTGGGAAATTTTTCTATTAATCTTCTTCAAAGAGAATCAGTATTTTATCACGCTTTAAAAAAAATTAGAATTGTTTTCTTGAGCGGAAAAGTTTTGTTTTTCAGCAAGATCAAATCAACTATCACCATAGACCATCCCAAAGGCTTTACTTGGCACTTTATTGAAACAAAAGCGATAAAACATGATTACTACAGTAGCAAAATCATGTGAACACACAAAAACAGTAGGGGTAAATGTTGGGTTGTTTCCCAAGAAGCGCTTTTCTTTAATGCCTTTTAGCTAGGCGTGATGATTTCAATGATGCTCGCATAAAAGATAAAAATTGAAACATAAAAAGAGCATCATGAAACACATGGAAAATACATTTAAGCCTAACCCACTTCCTATGCATAGGGACTTTGTGAGCAAACAATTCATGGGAGCAAGAATCAACTAGCATAGGAAGGCAAAGCAAACATAACTTCAAGACTTTCAACACATAGAGAGGAAACTTGATATTGTTGAAATATGTAGAAGCACATGTTCCTCTCTCATAATAATTTTTAGTAGAATCATGAATGAATTCAACAATATAACTATCACATAAAGCATTCTTTTCATGATCCACAAGCATAGAAATTTTATTACTCTCCACATAAGAAAATGTATTCTTGTCAATAGTTGTGGGAGCAAACTCAACAAAATAGCTATCATGTGACTGAAAATTAAAATCATGATGACAAGTTTCATGGTTATCATTATTCTTTATAGCATACATGTCATCACAATAATCATCATAGATAGCAACTTTGTTGTCATAATCAATTGAAACCTCTTCCGAAATGGTGGATTCATGACTACATAAAGTCATGACCTATCCAAATCCACTTTCATCATTATAATCATCATAAATAGGAGGCATGCAATAATTATAACAAATTTGCACATCAAATCTTGGGGGAATAAAAATGTCATCTTCATCAGACATAGCATCCCCAAGCTTAAGGCTTTGCATATCATTAGCATCATGGATATTCAAAGAATTCATACTAACAACATTGCAATCATGCTCATCATTTGTACCAAACATTCTATTGAATTCTTATTCTATCAACTGAGCAGAATTTTCCTTTCCATCATTTTCATGAAATACACTATAAAGGTGAATAATATGATGCAACCTCACTTCCATTTTTTGTAGTTTGTTTTTATAAGCCAAACTAGTGATAAAACAAGAAACTAACCAATTCAATTGCAAGATCTAAAGACATACCTTCAACCACTCACCTCCCCGGCAATGACACTAGAAAAGAGCTTGATGTCTAATACGCAACCTTATTCTTGTAGACATGTGTTGGGCCTCCAAGCGCAGAGTGTTGTAGGACAGTAGCAATATTCGCTCAATTGGATGACCTAAGGTTGATCAATCCGTGGGAGGCGTAGGATGAAGATGGTCTCTCTCAAACAACACTGCAACCAAATAATAAAAAGTCTCTTGTGTCCCCAGCACACCAAATACAATGGTAATTTGTATTGGTGCACTAGTTCGGCGAAGAGATGGTGATACAAGTGTAATATGGATTGTAGATATTGATTTTTTTAATAAGAACAATAAAAAACAGCAAGGTAGCAGTTGATAAAACGAAGCACAAACGGTATTGCAATGCTTGAAAATGAGGCCTAGGGTCCGTACTTTTGCTAGTGCAGTCTATCAACAATGTTAATATAACTGGATCATATAACCATCCCTCAACGTGCGATGAAGAATTACTCCAAAGTTCCTATCTAGTGGAGAACATAAGAAGAAATCGTTTGTAGGGTATGAAACCAGCTCGAAGTTATTCTTTTCGATCGATCTATCTCAAAGTTCATACTAAAATAACACCAAATAATTTCAGATTCATAATACTCAATCCAACACAAAGAACATCAAAGAGTGACCCAAGATTTATATCAGAGAAACAAAAGACAATAACGTGCATCAACCCCTATGCATAGATTACCCCAATGTCACCGCGGGAATCTACAAGTTGAGTGCCAAAACACATATCAAGTGAATCAATATGATACCCCATTTTCACCAAGAGTATTCATATGCAAGACATATATCTAGTGCTCTCAAATCCATAAAAGTATTCAATCTGATAACAACGAAATCTCAAAGTGAAAAACTCAATTCATCACCACAAGATAGAGAGGGGAAAACACCATATGATCCGACTATATTAACAAATCCCATGATACATCAAGATCGTGCCATCTCAAGGACACGGGAGAGAGAGAAAGAGGGTGAGAGAGATTAAACACATAGCTAATGGTACAAACCATCAACCCCGAGGGTGGAGTACTCCCTGCTCATCGTGATGGCTGCTGGGATGATGAAGATGGCCACCGCTGATGATTCCCCCTCCCCAATCCGGTAGGGTGCCGCAACGTGTTCTAGATTGATTTCTCATGGCTACAGAGCCTTGCAGCGGTGGAACTTCTGATCTAGGGTTACCCCCCAGGGTTTTGAATATTTGGGAATTTATAGGGCGAAGAGGCGGTGCGGGAGGCCACCGATGTGGGCACAACCCACCAAGGCATGCTTGGGGACCCGGGCGTGCCCTGGTGGGTTGTGCCCCCCTCGGGGCACCCCCAGGTGCTGCTCTGGCCCATTGGATTTATTCTGGTCCACAAAAAATCCACAAAAAGTTTCTCGGTGTTTGGACTCCGTTTTATATTGACTTCCTACGATGTAAAAAACAAGCAAAAAACGGCAACTGGCAGTGGGCACTGGGTCAATAGGTTAGTCCCAAAAAATGATATAAAGTTACTATAAAATCATTGTAAAACATCCAAGAATTATAATTGATACGTCCATTTTGCATAATGCTTTTATATCGATATTTATTGCATTATGGGTTGTTATTACACATTATGTCACAATACTGATGCCTATTCTCTCTTATTTTACAAGGTTTACATAAAGAGGGAGAATGTCGGCAGCTGGGATTCTGGGCTTGAAAAGGACCAAATGTTAGAGACCTATTCTGCACAGCTCCAAAAGTCCTAAAACTTCACGGAAGTTATTTTCAGAATATAAAAAATACTAAGCGCAAGAAGTTCACAAGGGGGGCCACACCCTGCCCATGAGGGTGGGGAGCACGCCCTACCCCCCTGGGCGCGCCCCCTACCTCGTGGGGCCCCTGGTGGCCCTCCGATGTCCATCTTCTGCTATATGGAGTCTTTCGATAAGGAAAAAATAATAATCCATCTTTCCAGATGAGACTCCACCGCCACGAGGCGGAACCTTGGCGAAACCAATCTAGGGCTCCGGCAGAGCTGTTCTGCTGGGGAAACTTCCCTCCAGGAGGGGTAAATCATCGCCATCATCATCACCAATGCTCCTCTCATCAGGAGAGGGCAATCTCCATCAACATCTTCACCAGCACCATCTCCTCTCAAAACCCTAGTTCATCTCTTATATCCAATTCTTGTCTCTAAGTCTGGGATTGGTACCTGTGGGTTGCTAGTAGTGTTAATTACTCCTTGAAGTTGATGCTAGTTGGTTTATTTGGTGGATGATCATATGTTAAGATCCTTTATGCCTATTAATACCTTTCTGATTATGAACATGAATATGCTTTGTGAGTAGTTACGTTTGTTCCTGAGGACATGGGAGAAGTCTTGCTGTTAGTAGTCATGTGAATTTGGTATTTGTTCGATATTTTGATGAGATGTATGTTGTCTCTCCTCTAGTGGTGTTATGTGGACATCGACTGCATGACACTTCACCATTATTTGAGCCTAGAGGAAGGAATTGGGAAGTAATAAGTAGATGATGGGTTGCTAGAGTGACAGAAGCTTAAACCCTAGTTTATGCGTTGCTTCGTAAGGGGCTGATTTGGATCCACATGTTTCATGCTATGGTTAGGTTTACCTTAATACTTTTGTTGTAGTTGTGGATGCTTGCAATAGAAGTTAATCATAAGTGGGATGCTTGTCAAAGTAAGGACAGCACCCAAGCACCAGTCCACCGACATACCATATTATCAAACTACCGAATGCGAATCATATGAACATGATGAAAACTAGCTTGAATATAATTCCCATGTGTCCTCAGGAGCGCTTTTCTCTATATAGGAGTTTGTCCAGGCTTGTCCTTTGCTACAAAAAGGATTGGCCCACCTTGCTGCACTTTATTTACTTTTGTTACTTGTTACTCATTACAAATTACCCTATCACAAAACTATTTGTTACCTATAATTTCAGTGCTTGCAGAGAATACCTTGCTGAAAACCGCTTATCATTTCCTTCTGCTCCTCATTGGGTTCGACACTCTTACTTATCGAAAGGACTACGATAGATCCCCTATACTTGTGGGTCATCAAGACTCTTTTCTGAAGCCGTTTCCAGGGAGTGAAGCGCCTTTGGTAGGTGGAATTTGGTAAGGAAATTTTTATATAGTGTGCTGAAATTTACTGTCACTTGTTACTATGGAAAGTAATCCTTTGAGGGTCTTGTTCAGGGTATCTTCACCCCGAACAGTAGAGCAAAGAGTTGCTCCTCAACCTACTGAACCTACTGAAGATGAAGATGCTCACTTTGAAATTCCTTCGGGTATGTTAGAAAAACTGCTAGCTAATCCTTTTCCAGGAGATGGAACAAGGCATCCTGATGAGCACCTAATATATGTGGATGAAGTTTGTGGATTATTTAAGCTTGCATGTGTGCCTAGAGATGTTATTAAGAAGAAGGTCTTCCCTTTATATTTGAAGGGAGATGCATTGACATGGTATATGCTATGTAATGATATGGGGTCATGGAACTACAAATGATTGAAATTGGAATTTCATCAGAAGCTTTATCCTATGCATCTTGTTCACCGTGATCGCAATTATATATATAATTTTTGGCCTCACAAAGGAGAAAGCATCGCCCAAGCTTGGGGGAGGCTTAAATCAATGTTATATTCATGCCCCAATCATGAGCTCTCAAGAGAAATAATTATTGAAAATTTATATGCTCGGCTTTGTGATAGAAATCGCACCATGCTCTATACTTCTTGTGATGGCTCTTTTATGATGAAGACTACTGAATTCAAATGGGATTTATTGGAAAGAAGTAAACGCAACTCTGAAGATTGGGACCTCGACGAAGGTAAGAAGTCAAGTACGACACCTAAGTATGATTGTGTTAAATCTTTTATGGATACCAATGTTTTCCGTAAATTTAGCACTAAATATGGACTTGACTCTGATATAGTAGCCTCTTTCTGTGTATCTTTTGCTGCTCACAACGATCTCCCTAAGGAGAAGTGGTTTAAATATCATCCTCCCATAGAAGTAAAAGTAGCTTCACCTATTAAAGTTGAAGAAAAGACTATCACTTATAATGATCCTAGTTCCTACTGCTTATCTTGAGAAACCACCTTTTCCTGTTAGGATAAAAGATCATGCTAAAGCTTCAACTGTGGTTCATAAAAGCAATATTAGAACCTATACACCTCCTGAGCAAAGTTGAACCTAATATTGCTATTGTTAAAGATCTCTTGTCTGATAATATTGATGGGCATGTTATTCATTTCCGTGATGAGACTGCTATAATTGCTAAACCTTGTGCTAAATATAAACCTAGATCTTTGGTAGGCATGCCTGTTATTTCTGTTAAAATAGGAGATCATTGCTATCAGGGCTTATGTGATATGGGTGCTAGTGCTAGTGCAACACCCATTGACTTATACAGAGAAATTATGCATGATATTGCACCTGCTGAGTTAGAAGATATTGATGTCACAATTAAACTTGCCAGCAGATATACTATTTCACCAATGGGAATTGTTAGAGATGTTGAAATCTTGTGTGGGAAAACTAAACATCCTGCTGATTTTCTTGTTCTTGGTTACCCACAAGATAGCTTTTGTCCCATTATATTTGGTAGACCCTTCTTGGACACAGTTAATGCTAAGATAGATTGCGAAAAGGATGTTGTTACTATTGGTTTAGGTGATATGTCTCATGAATTTAATTTCTCTAAATTTTGTAGACAACACCGTGAAGAGGAATTGCCTAGTAAAGATGAAATTATTGGTCTTGCTTCTATTGTCGTGCCTCCTAGCGATCCTTTAGAACAATATTTGCTAGACCATGAAAATGATATGTTTATGAATGAAAGAAGGGAAATAGATGAAGTATTCTTTAAACAGGAACCCATCCCGAAACACAATTTGCATGTTGAAATCCTAGGGGATCCTCCTCCACCCAAGGGTGATCCCGTGTTTGAGCTCAAACCATTACCTGATACTCTTAAATATGCTTACCTTGATGAGAAAAAGATATATCCTGTTATTATTAGTGCTAACCTAAGAAGAGAGATTATTGAAAACTCTGAAGAAGCACCATGCTGCTATTGGATATACTCTTGATGATCTTAAGGGCATTAGTCCCACACTATGTCAACACAAAATAAATTTGGAGAAAGATGCCAAACCAGTTCGTGATCACCAACAACGGCTGAATCCTAAGATGAAAGAAGTGGTAAGAAAGGAAATACTAAAGCTCCTTGAGGAAGGTATAATCTATCCCGTTGCTGATAGTCAGTGGGTAAGTCCTATCCATTGTGTCCCTAAAAAGGGAGGTATTACTGTCGTTCTTAATGATAAAGATGAATTGATTCCGCAAAGAATTATTACAGGTTATAGGATGGTAATTGAATTCCGCAAATTAAATAAGGCTACTAAAAAGATCATTACCCCTTACCTTTTATTGGTCAAATGCTAGAAATATTATCCAAACATACACATTTTTGCTTTCTAGATGGTTATTCTGGTTTCTCTCAAATACCTATGTCAGCTGATGATCAATCTAAGAGCACTTTTACTTGCCCGTTCGGTACTTTTGCTTATAGACATATGCCTTTTGGTTTATGTAATGCACCTGCTACCTTTCAAAGATGCATGATGGCTATATTCTCTAACCTTTGTGAAAATATTTGTGAGGTTTTCATGGATGATTTCTCCGTCTATGGATCCTCTTTTGATGATTGCTTAAGCAACCTTGATCGAGTTTTGCAGAGATGTGAAGAAACTAACCTTGTCTTGAATTCGGAGAAGTGCCACTTTATGGTTAATGAAGGTATTGTCTTGGGGCATAAAGTTTCTGAAAGAGGTATTGAAGTTGATAAAGCTAAGGTTGATGCTATTGAAAAGATGCCATGTCCCAAGGACATCAAAGGTATAAGAATTTTCCTTGGTCACGCCGGTTTTTATAGGAGGTTCATTAAGGACTTCTCAAAAATTTCTCGGCCTCTAGCTAATTTATTACAAAAATATATACCATTTGTTTTCGATGATGATTGCGTAGAAGCATTTGAAATACTTAAGAAAGCATTAATCTTTGCACCTATTGTTCATCCACCTGATTGGAATTTACCTTTTGAAATTATGTGTAATGCTAGTGATTATGCTGTAGGTGCTGTTCTAGGGCAAAGAGTTGATAAGAAATTAAATGTTATTCAATATGCTAGTAAAACTTTAGACAATGCTCAGAGAAATTATGCTACTACTGAAAAAGAATTCTTAGCAGTTGTATTTGCTTGTGATAAGTTCAGACCTTATATTGTTGATTCTAAAGTAACTATTCACACTGATCATGCTGCTATTAAATATCTTATGGAAAAGAAATATGCTAAACCTAGACTTATTAGATGGGTTCTCTTTCTACAAGAATTTGATTTTCATATTATTGATAGAAAGGGAGATGAGAACCCCGTTGCAGACAACTTGTCTAGGCTAGAGAATGTTCTTGATGACCCACTACCTATTGATGATAGCTTTCCTGATGAACAATTAAATGTCATAAATGCTTCTCATACTGCTCCATGGTATGCTGATTATGCTAATTACATTGTTGCTAAATTTACACCACCTAGTTTCACATACCAGCAAAAGAAAAAGTTTTTCTATGATTTGAGACATTACTTTTGGGATGACCCACATCTTTATAAAGAAGGAGTAGATGGTGTTATTAGACGTTGTGTACCTGAGCATGAATAGGAACAGATCCTACGCAAGTGTCACTCCGAAGCTTATGGAGGACAACACGCTGGAGATAGAACTACACATAAGGTATTGCAACCCGGTTTTTATTGGCCTACTCTCTTCAAGGATGCCCGTAAATTTGCTGTATCTTGCGATGAATGTCAAAGAATTGGTAATATTAGTAGACGTCAAGAAATGCCTATGAATTATTCACTTGTTATTTATCCATTTGATGTTTGGGGCTTGGATTATATGGGACCTTTTCCTGCCTCCAATGGATACACACATATTTTAGTTGTTGTTGATTACGTTACTAAGTGGGTAGAAGATATTCCAACTAGTAGTGTTGATCATAACACCTCTATTAAGATGCTTCAAGGAGTTATTTTTCCAAGGTTTGGAGTCCCTAGATATCTAATGAGTGATGGTGGTTCACATTTTATTCATGATGCTTTCCGTAAAATGCTTGCTAAATATGATGTTAATCATAGAATTGCATCTCCTTATCACCCACAGTCTAGTGGTCAAGTAGAATTGAGAAATAGAGAACTCAAATTAATTTTGCAAAAGACTGTCAATAGATCTAGAAAGAATTGGTCCAAGAAACTTGATGATGCATTATGGGCCTATAGAACTGCATATAAAAATCCTATGGGTATGTCTCCGTACAAAATGGTTTATGGAAAAGCATGCCACTTACCTCTCGAACTAGAACATAAGGCTTATTGGGCTATTAAAGAGCTCAATTATGATTTCAAACTTGCCGGCGAGAAAAGGTTATTTGACATTAGCTCACTCGATGAGTGCAGAACCCAAGCCTACGAGAATGCCAAATTATTTAAAAAAAATAAAAGATGGCATGACAAAAGAATACAAAAGCGTGAGTTTAATGTAGGTGATTATGTATTGCTATACAACTCTCGTTTAAGATTTTTTGCAGGAAAACTTCTCTCTAAATGGGAAGGTCCTTACGTTATCGAGGAGGTCTATCGTTCTGGTGCCACGAAAATTAATAACTTCAAAGGCACAAATATGAAGGTGGTGAATGGTCAAAGAATTAAACATTATATCTCAGGTAATCCTATAAAATGTTGGAACCAATGTTATTGAAACTGTAACCCCAGAGGAATACATAAGGGACACTTTCCAGAACATTTCAGACTCCGAAAAGAAATAGGTATGTGGTACGGTAAGTAAACCGACTCCAAAACAGCTCTAATGGCAATTTTCTTCCGTTTCGGAATATTTAGAAAAATAGAAAAATAAGAAGCAGTCCGAGAAGGATACGAGGGCTCCATGAGGGTGGAGGGTGCGTCCTACCCCCCTAGGCGCGCCCCTTACCTCGTGGGAACCTAGTGTGCTCTCCGGACTCCGTTTTCTTACACGTTACGTATTTTGGTCGGTAAAAATTGATTATATAATCTCCCAGAGGTTTTGACACTCGTATCACACAATTATCCTTTGTTTGTGTTTCGAGTTGTTGTTGTTGCTGATTAGAGCAAGATGTCTTCGCAAGAGTCAGTCGGGGAGAGCCGGGTGTCTCATCCGGCACCAGGATCAATGACAAACAACAATGTTGACCACTTTGGGCCAGCAACGGAGGAAGAGATGGAGGCTAATTTGAAGAGGGTAGATGCCATGGACGAGGATCAAGAAGTCACTTCCCGCTTCTGAGCTGGATTCACAATGGGGGAACTGCAGAGCTCGGCTATTCCAAACTCGGTTATCCCTTCCAATGTTGGATTTCTTCCTTATGAGAATATGAAAAAGAGTGTCACTGGTTCTCGCACAGCTATGCAGCACCCTTGGGTGCAGGGAGCTTTGGCTGTTACAGGAAAACTTCGAAAGGAACTAATGGACCTCAAGCAGCAAGTCAATAAGCTCGAGGAGGAGAATCGTATCCTGAGGGGCATCATCACCAAGAATATCACATCACCATCCCCAACAAAGGACACATAATCACATGGGTATGGGCACTCCCCTTGGCAACTGCCAAGCTTGGGGGAGTGCCCCGGTATCGTATCACCATCATTTCTATCTTTACCGTTTTTCTTAGTTCGATCCTTTTGATAATATCTTGATCTAGTAGAATAAAGTTTTAGTATGATCTAGTTGTGAGTTTTGCTTTATGATCCTTCTATGTAATCGAGTCTGTGAGCTATATAAGAAAGATTAGTGTTGAGTGAAGGGCTTGATTATTTTTCCATGATCTTGAGTGAATAAAAGAAAAGAGAAAGAACAAAAAGAATAAAAATAATAAAAGAGATCATATGGATCTTATGGAGAGTAATGAGCTCAGAAAGAGTATGATGAATAAAAGTTGTTGAGAGTTGACAAACATAGTTTTGGTCATCGTTGCAATTAATAGGAAGTAATAAAGAAAGAGGGGTCTTCACATATAAATATACTATCTTGGACATCTTTTATGATTGTGAGCACTCATTAAAATATGACATGCTAAAGAGTTGACGTTGGACAAGGAAGACAACATAATGGGTTATGTTTTCTTGCATCTGAGATAAATTATATTGTCTTGGATCATCCAACATGATTGAGCTTTCCTTTCCCCCTCATGCTAGCCAAACTCCTTGCACCATGTAGAGATACTACTTGTGCTTCCAAATATCCCTAAACCCAGTTTTGCCATGAGAGTCCACATATCTACCTATGGATTGAGTAAGATCCTTCAAGTAAGTTGTCATCGGTGCAAGCAATAAAAAATTGCTCTCTAAATATGTATGACTTATTAATGTGGGAGAAAATAAGCTTTATACGATCGTGTGATATGGAAGAAATAAAAGCGACAGACTGCATAATAAAGGTCCATATCCCAAGTGGCAATATAAAGTGACCTTCTACATTAAGATTTTGTGCATCCAACCATAAAAGCGCATGACAACCTCTGCTTCCCTCTACGAAGGGCCTAGCTTTTACTTCTATCTCCTACCTTACATAAGAGTCATGGTGATCTTCACCCTTCCTTTTTACATTTTATCTTTTGGCAAGCACAACATGTTGGAAAGATCCTGATATATATGGCTAATTTGATGTGAGTTTTCATGAACTATTATTGTTGACATTACCCTTGAGGTAAAACGTTGGGAGGCAAAACTATAAGCCCCTATCTTTCTTTGTGTCTGATTAAAACCCCATACCCATAAGTATTGCATGAGTGTTAGCAATTGTGAAAGACTATAATAGTTGAGTATGTGGACTTGCTGAAAGGGGTCAAGTGGTACATCTTTTCCTGACGAAAGGTGGTCTTCGCCTGCAAAGCCTGTGGTCGTGATGCCACGGTGGGCTTGGCGATGACATCCGTCCTACCGTCCTGACGGTCTTGGTTTTGTTGCGTGGGAATGGAAACCTTTGCCTGATTCCTCGTGACCCCGTGCCTGCGCTTGCCTCCTTAGCACCAAAGAGGAAACTGGCTCCTCTGCACCCACTAGTACCCGCTTGGCCTTGCTCGTCATGCATTGCGTCACCGCAACCTCAGGAGGTTGGGCACCTACATGGAAATCCCTGCTCCTCCGGAGCAGCCTGGGGAGGCCGCTCCCCCAGGAGGTCTTGTCATCGTCCACCTCGCGAGGCTTGGCCCCTCGCGAGGGTCTTGTCTTGTTGTTGTTGTAGATGGGCCGTACCAGGCCATCGATGGAGCCATGCCATGGGCTGCAGACAGGCAAGTCTGGGTACCCTGGTTCCCAGAATGCTGACAGTAGCCCCTGGGCCCAAGGTGCACTCGGACTTGGCTTCGAGGCGAAGCCAAAGGGCAAGGGAAAAGTGCCGCAGGCCCCAATCGCCTACGGACCGAGCCAACGTGTGGCACTTCATGGGACGTGGGTGTCTCCACTTCCCCATGCCGCCTCGACAACCGCTCGACTTGACAACTGCCTGGCGTATGCAGAAAGGCCATCATTGCCTGAAGCGCGAGAGGCTGGCGGCTAGCCTTCCTATGGCTATAAATGGGAGAGGGGGCGGAGCCCCCAGCCCATCTTCATCTTCTCGCCTCTCGCTCCTTCTTCTTCTTCTTCATCCCGTCATCTTGCTAGAGTGTCCATGGCGCTAGTGAGGAGGTTCTCTGCCACAGAGAAGGGGAAGGCCCAGAGAGGTCGCGACCGTCCCCGCAAATACGCTGCAACACCGGTAGTGGCTCCCCGAGGACGTGGGCACACCCCCTCGAAGGCCAGTGAAAGGATTAATATAGTTTACTAGAGGGAGGGGGTGAATAGGCAACCATCAATTTTTAGCTTTTCGTTAACAATTTAAACTTTCCATCAAAGTAGGTTGTCTAGATATGCAACTAGGTGAGAAACCTATATGATGCAACAACAATAAGTACACAAGCAAGCAAGGGATGTAACACAAGATAAGCTTGCACGAGTAAAGGTATGAGATAACCAAGAGTGGAGCCGGTGAAGACGAAGATGTGTTACCGAAGTTCCTTCCCTTTGAGAGGAAGTACGTCCCCGTTGGAGTGGTGTGGAGGCACAATGCTCCCCAAGAAGCCACTAGGGCCACCGTATTCTCCTCACGCCCTCACACAATGCGACATGCCATGATTCCACTATTGGTGCCCTTGAAGGCGGCAACCGGACCTTTAGAAACAAGGTTGGGGCTCTCTCCACAACTTAATTGGAGGCTCCCAACAAAACCCCGGAGCTTCATCACAATGGAATGTGGCTCCGAAGTGACCTCTTCCGTCTAGGGTGCCCAAGCACCCAAGAGTAAAAAAATCCACACAAAAAGTATGGCGGAATCAAATATACTTTGGTGGAAGTGTAGATCTTGGTCTCCTCCTTCAATCCCTATAAAATCAACAAGTTTGAGTGGCTAGAGAGAGAGATTGGGCAAGAGGGCTTTAATGGCAGTAATGGAGGAGAGAGAGAGGAAAAAGGTAGGTGGGAGGTAGGAGAAGCAGCTCCTTAAATAGGGTCCCCTGAAATCCAACCGTTCTGTGCAGAAATGCATAGGAGCGGTACTTCCGCAATAGACACCAGTACAACCGGTGAATGCGGAAAAAGGTAGGTGGGAGGTAGTACCGGTTTATCAGAATAAACCGGAACTACAGCTCCACCACCGCTCGACTACCGCATCTCATCCAGAAGGTTTACACCTTAGGCCGGTAGATAGAGCAGTGGTTAGGGTGAAGCTACCGCTGGGCCAGCAGTCCCTGGATGGTGGAGTCTGAGGCGGTACTACCGCCCTGAACACCGGTAGTACCTGTTTGTCAAGACAAACCGGAACTTCCATTCCACCACCGGTCTACCACCGTACCCGGTACAGAAGGGAGTCACCCCTGAGCGGTACTTTGGGAGGTGGTAGGACCAGAACTAACGGCCAGCGGTACAACCACTCAATGGAGTAGTACTACCGCCATGGTCAGAACTACACAGGATAGAGGACAAAAGGAAGGCTCTCTCTCCTCGAATGGAGAGTATTTGGTGGGTGTAGAGAATGTGTACGTGACGAGATTCACCCAATAGCTTCCGACGTGGATTCCCTCTTAATAGTATGAATGTCCTACGACCAAAGGAATGAAAACGTCGGACACTCCGTCTTCGATCTTTTCCGCATAGAGGGAAGGCCTAAACGTCTTGCACCACTCAATGTGTACCTGAGAAAACTATGGCGCACAATTAGTCCACACGAGTGCTGTCATCATCACCAATTTCTAAGGCAAGAAATGCCCTTACAATCTCCCCCTTTTTGGTGGATGATGACAACCACACGAAAAGCACGGGAGTTCTAGAAAATATAGACGGGGCTCCCCCTGAGTGTGAGCACTATTTAGTGTTTGCTTTTGGAATGAAAAGTGCTCACACTAGGATCAATACTCCCCCTATATTTTATAGATAAATGAGTGACAGAACAACATAATACCATGCATAAAGCAATAGAGTTTAAGGAAAAGGGCACCAACAACACACAAACTCTACTGAGAGACAAGTGCATAGATAAGTAGATAGGGAACACATGTCTTAGACCATGCCCAAAGACACAATAAGCATGTCTTACACCATTCCCAAAGACACAACACAGGATAAGTTCACAAGACTAGAAAGAGCAACTGCAAATGAACTCACAAGATAAACCCCACATGCAACTCCCATGACCTATTGAAGCTCTCTCCCGCATTGGCATCAAGACACCAAAAAGGAAAAGAGCGAAGCTAGCGCCCCGGGGTTCAGAGGATCTCCTCGCCATCTGCTGTAGAGCTGTCAGAAGCATTGTCGGTGTCAAAACTGGCGGATCTCGGGTAGGGGGTCACGAACTGTGCGTCTATGGCAGATGGTAACAGGAGCCAGGGGACATGATGTTTTACCCAGGTTCAGGCCCTCTTGATGGAGGTAAAACCCTACGTCCTGCTTGATTATTCTTGATAATATGAGTAGTACAAGAGTTGATCTACCACGAGATCAGAGAGGCTAAACCCTAGAAGCTAGCCTATTGTATGATTGTATGTTGTCCTACAGACTAAAGCCCTCCGGTTTATATAGACACCGGAGGGGGCTAGGGTTACACAGAGTCGGTTACAAGGAAGGAGATCTACATATCCGTATTCCAAGCTTGCCTTCCACGCCAAGGAGAGTCAAATCCGGACACGGGACAAAGTCTTCAACCTTGTATCTTCATAGTCCAATAGCCCGACCAAAGGATATAATCCGGCTGTCCGGATACCCCCTAATCAAGGACTCCCTCAGTAGCCCCTGAACCAGGCTTCAATGATGATAAGTCCAGCGTGCAGATTGTCTTCGGCATTGCAAGGCGGGTTCCTCCTCCGAATACTTCATAGAAGATCTTGAACACGAGGATCGTGTCCGGCTCTGCAAAATAAGTTCCACATACCACTGTAGAGGGAATAATATTTACACAAATCTAATCTGCTGACGTACCCCGTAGTGTGACATCACACCATAGCCAGGTCTTTATTCGAATCGTTTTTCATAACCTATCTCAGCGTGTTTCGCGAGGCAGTTTCCTTGGCACGTCTTGTCGAAGCAGAGATCGTGTCCCCTTATTATGGGATCCCCATTAATACAGACGTGGGTAACCCACCCGCGCCTATTAGTAGGACTCCTAAATCTTAGGAAAGTCCCAAACGGCCACGAGGAGGACGCTTGATATTCACCCTCTTTATAAAGGGGACAAGGCCTTTTCCTCTCGATCTTAGTCGAATCCGCCTCTTGCATCGAGTTCCAACACCCAAAGCTTAGGTTTAGGCACTTTAGACCTTCAACTATGTCCGGCTCCAACCTTCAAGGTCGGTGGATGCCTTCCTCCGTCACAGAGGAGGACATCTAGAAGTTGAGAGAGGCCAGATATCTGACCGCCGAAATTTTGCATCGGCTGCCTGCCCGAGGGCAGGTCATCCCTACTCCCGAACCCAACGAGAGCGTCATTTTCGTCTCCCACTTCCTCCGAGGACTAGGCCTCGCTTTGGATCCCTTTCTTAGGGATCTTATGTTCTATTACGGGCTAGATTTTCATGATCTGGCCCCGGATTCCCTTCTTCACATCTCGACATTTATTGTCGTATGTGAGGCCTGCCTCCGCATTACCCCACACTTCGGCCTGTGGCTCAAGACCTTCGATGTGAAGCCGAAGATGATTGAGGGGCAGCACACAGCATGCGGAGGTGCTTCAATAAGCAAAATTGCTGATGCTCCATGGCCTGAGGGTTACTTCCCAAAGGTGTCCGGATTGTGGCAGTGGGAGTGGTTCTACATCACAGCTCCCCGAAGTGCCAAGTGGGTAGCTGCCCCCGCCTTCCGCTCAGGCCCCCCACCACAACTGATGTCATGGATCAGCAGGGGGCTGAGCTGGGTCCAGCCAAGGACGTGCCAATACTGCAAAGCCGTATCCGATATCTCCCCGAGAGAGATATCAGTCTGGTTATGGTAGTGAAAGTTATGCTAGTCCGTCAAGTCCAGCCTTGCAAACACCGGCCCCTTCGCATGTGGGAATTCAACCCAGAAGGACCGTGAGCTATCCAACATTTCCTCGGCATGATGCATGAAGAGATGTACAAATTTTTCTTCGGACCACAAATAATGTTTCCGGACATCACTGAGGATGCAGGTCTGAGCTCCAATCTCTTGGATGCCCAAGTAAGTAGCCCCGCATCCGAACACACTGTCAGTTTTATTTATAGCAACGTTGCCCTAAAAAAGAAAAACCGCTCTTGGTCCAGGATTGGATAGCGAAGGAAAAGTTGATCAGGTGGCCGGCCCCCTCCCTGAGACCTCACCAAATACCGTGCTAACTAGGATGCCGTAGATCGCGCCTTATCAAGCGCCCTGGGGAGAAGATAAAGGGGGGAACAAGGAGGTTAGCGCCTCCATGAAGGAGGTTAGCCGGGGAGGAGGGACTGAAACTTCCTATCCCCAGGGAAGGAAGAGGACTGCCTCCGAGAACCCAGAGACAATGGTCTACAAACAGGGGAAGAAATCTTTGCCGGAGGGTCCTGCCGCGGGGGCTACCCTGGCCGCACTATGCCCTCAAGGGGATCAGCCCTCCACCGAGCTGTAAGTAAAAGGCTACTTAATAATGAAAATATCTCGCTTTACTTCTGAGGAAAATAACCGAAGCATTTATCTTACAATTTGGATCTTAGCCCTTCTCTACAGAGCTCGTCTTCATGGGATCTTCTTCCAAAGATGATGAAGAGCAAAATGCCTCCCCCTGCCACACCGCCTCACGAGGCGAGCGACCCCGAGGTGTCATCGTGGAGGGTTTTTCCTGATCCGGCAAGGCCAGAAGGTAATCCTATGGCCACCTAAAGTCCTCAGTATTCGGCTCTTGAAGAGAGCAATCAAAAGCGTCCAACACCGTCTGGTGTGCGGTCGGACGTACTGAGGGATCTGCTAGAGCAAGCGGCTATCTCAGAAGAGCACCACACATTGATGGGTACGGTGATTGAAAGGATTTCGTCCGCCAAAAGCGGGTTGCATGAAGCCTTTATGAGTCTACTGACGGGTTTTGAGGTACGTGAAATGATGTACATTTTTGACAGTACCGCACATTTTTAGATGTGCCCTGTGTAGATAGTAGCCCCTGAGACTCTGGTTGTCGTCGAAAACGGCGGCAAATAGAGGATCATAGTCCAAGGTAATAACCAAACTGCCTTTATGTGCGGGTGGTGGAAGCTCCGGTGGCTAGCCGGATTGATGGGTTTGCTGAACTGAAGTGGCAGCTAGATGCGGCAAATGCCGACATCTTGCTTGTCAACAAGTGGCTTGACGAGGCACAGGGTCAGTGATTTTTCTGGTGATCGTCACATAGTAAGAGCACCATGATGCCAGTATCTTTAATGTGTTGTGACTGTAGATGGAGCTGCCACCATGGAGACCCTTCGGGCGGAGCTTGCCCGAGACAAGGAGCACGCAAGGAGCAGCAATGCGGCCGCTTTAAAGGCGGCCGAGGGTTTAAGGGCCGGACAGGCCGCACATTGCGAGAGCAAAGAAAAAATTGCCAAGATGGCCGTGGAGTTAAATATGCTGCTGACCGTTACCGGCTTCTTGAAGAAGAAAACCAGGCGAACGCGACGGACCTGGAGAAGGCCTGGGTGGCTGCCAATGAAGCCCGTTCCAAAATTAGAGCGACGAAGGAGGAGCTGAATCAAGTTGCGGATATCGTTTCTGGGAAGCCCTTCTTGTTACGGACTAAGTTCGGAGATCCAAAATATGCTCTTCTAGACCGGCTATGGAGTTCTGCGGATGAGTACATGGATTTGGCTGCAAGTGCTCCTGATGCGGCCGAGTACTTCAAGGATCAGAAGGGTCCTGAAGTGGAGAAGCTGTTCTGGTCACAGTTTCACGCTCCAGTCCATCCGCTGTTGCTGAATGAGCGATTGACCGGTTGGGCCGAGCTTCATAGATTATCCGGACTTTCCATGAGGTCCGTAGTGGATCATCTGTGGCTAGGAGGGCCAAGGCCGAATAGCTACTTTAGCTCGGTGCAACAATTCCTTGGTGCTGTGCCACACATCGATGCTGTAAAGAGGTCGGCGTGCATAGAGGGCTCGCGGATAGCCCTTGCCCGTGTCAAAACATACTGGGCGGAGATGGATGCCAGCATTGTTGCAGCACAGGGTTTGGCCATAGGCCGAGTGGCTGCCGCGAACTACTTTGAAGAAGTTCTTGAAGGCACTCGTTTGATAGAGGCTCAGTGGTCGAAGAATATTATGTTTAAGTGACATGTATTCCCATTGTAAGAACAATGTTTTATTGAATTTATCAAGGCTGTATTTATACTTTTGCCCAAAAGTGCTATGATGCCTCCTGTGCGCCATTTATGTATATATGTATATAACCTGAAAGATGGCAGTCGTCGGCTTCAGCCCCCATGCATATAATGCGGGGATGTTCACAAAAGACGCATGTTCACACTTGATCCAACGTCTTGGTCCATTAAGGAGGTGATAGCGCAGCGAACTAGGCAATCGAACTATAATGCTTTAACACTTTCACTTAGCTAGAGGAGTTTGACAGTGGGGCTACTATATAGCCCCTGGTGGCTCCGCGCTCATTCGGATTCGGGGAGCATGCATGCCTGGCCGTGAAACGACCCTTCGTTAAGGCGGAGGAATCCCAAAGATTCTGCTAGGTCATCGAGTGGTTGACCAGTCTCACGCTATATCATGACAGTCAGTTTTCGGCTTTCTCTACTGAGGTGCTCGTCCGGATGAACCAGGGCACAATCGCACTAGTTCTCCTGGTGCCGCCTTAGCCGATAGAGCGGAACGTAAGGCAGCAAAACACAGGAGCCGGGCAAACCCAACATTTGACCGAAGACAAGATTCAGAGCTGATGCATATAAGGCCAAACTCGCGACGCCGAACACTCCCTAGGGTATTCGGTCTTTATGATGTAAACCAGGTCAAAACAGTGACCTTTGTAATGAGCCCTTGGTGTCCAGGTACGTGCAATATTCTGACGTGGCCACCAATACGCCAGCATCCTTCTCGATTGTACTGAGAATCTGAGGGATGTGTATCAACAAGAGACAGTAAAAAAGGTTTACGCAGGGTCTTAATCTAAAAAGAATCCTCGGAACGGGTCCCTGCTGCACGTCTGCGCCTGTATCTTCGTTGTGTCGTATTCTAGACAGGTGTAGCACGATGATCATCTAAAAAAGAAAGGAACTTAATTGAAAAGTTGTCGTGCAAAAGGTAGGTTATACTAAATAAACCATGTACAGTTCAAAATGAGTAAAGTTGAGCCTAATTGCCATTTGTTTGCGCGCGTTGAGCCCCTTGTATTGTAATAGGGGTATAGGCATCAAACCTGTATCAATTACATATAGCTGCACCGGACTCGTCCAACCGCGTCCGTGGTCTTAACGACCTGTCAGCTGCTTTAGATGGTTAGGCCGTTTAGTGTGCGGCTGCCAAGGCAGCCGCACGGTCTTCCACGCGCAAGGAGCGCTCAATATTTCCGTTTACTGTAATGATGCCACGTGGACCGAGCATCTTAAGCATGAGAGAAGCGTAATGCGGTATTGCGTTAAAGCGAGCAAAAGCTTCGCGTCCGAGTAGTGCTTGATAACCACTTTGGAACGGAGCGATGTGGAACGTTAAATTTTCGCTGCGGAAGTTATTGGGAAAGCCGAATATAACCTCTAGTACCAGGGAGCCCATGCAATGGGCCTCTGGGCCTGGCGTTACTCCTTTAAAGGTAGTATTGCTGCGGCTAATTTTTGTTGGGTCTATCCCCATTTTGCGGACTGTGTCCTAATATATCAGGTTTAAACTGCTGCCGCCGTCCATTAGGACTCGTGTGAAGTGGTATCCGTCAATTATTGGGTCTAATACCAAGGCAACCCATCTTGCACGCCGGATACTTGCCGAGTAATCCCGATGGTCAAAGGGTGGTCGGTTGGGACGACCAGTGGCAGAACTCCATGGTGATAGGCCCTGGGGCATGTGTCTCTAGGAGTGCCGCTTTGTTTCTCCCCTTTGTCACGTGTAACACGTTTACTATTTTGACTTCTAGCGGGAATTTATTCTGTTCCCCAGTGCTTTGCTTGTGAGGCTCATCCTCGTCTTCGCTTTGTGTATCCTTCCCCTTATGTTTGGCATTGAGCTTGCCAGACTGCTTGAAGACCCAACATTCTCTATGGGTATTGTAACGCCCTCGATGCGGCTATATCTCCCACATGTCGAAGGAAGACTTGGAGGCATAACCGCATTGAAAGCAATGTCACAAGTGAGGTAATCTTCACACAACCATGTAATACATAAGGGAAAGAGAGATACATATATAGTTGGCTTACAATCGCCACTTCACACAATACATGAGTAAAGCATTAAATCATCCAGATACAATCAAGGTCCGACTACGGAACCAAAATAAAAGAAGACTACCCCAAATGCTACACAGATCCCCGATCGTCCCGATTGGGCTCCACTACTGATCGACTGAAATGACACAACACAATGGACAAGATCTTCATCGAGCTCCTCCTTGAGCTTGGTTGCGTCACCTGAACGGTATCATCGACACCTGCAAGCTGGTTTTGGAAGTATCCGTGAGTCATGGGGACTCAGCAATCTCACACCCTCGCGATCAAGACTATTTAAGCTTATGGTAAGGTAAAAGGTATGAGGTGGAGCTGCAGCAAGGGACTAGCATATATGGTGGCTAAACATACGCAAATGAGAGCGAGAAGAGAAGGAAAGGCACGGCCGATAAAACTATGATCAAGATGTGATCCTAGAACAACCTACGTCAAGCATAACTCCAACACCGTGTTCACTTCCCGGACTCCGCCGAGAAGTGACCATCACGGTTACACACGCGGTTTATGTATTTTAATTAAGATCAACTTCAGGTTTTCTATAACCGGATATTAACAAATTCCCATCTGCCCATAACTGCGGGCACGGCTTTCGAAAGTTCAAAACCGTGCAGGGGTGTCCCAACTTAGCCCATCACAAGCTCTCACGGTCAACAAAGGATATTCCTTCTCCCAAGACAATCCGATCAGGCTCGGCATCCCGGTTACAAGACATCCTCGACAATGGTAAAACAAGTCCAGCAAGACCGCCCGATGCGCCGACATCCTGATGGGAGCTGCACATATCTCGTTCTTAGGGCAACACCGGATGAACACTACATACAGCTAAAACCAGCCCTCAAGTTTCCTCGAGGTGGCGCCGCAAGTGGCTCTGTTTCGGACCAGCACTTAGACAAGCACTGGCTGGGGGGGTTAAAATAAAGATGACCCTTGGGCTGGCCTAAGCCAAGGGAAAAAGAGGCTAGGTGGCGAATGTTAAAACCAAGATTGGGCCTTGCTGGAGGAGTTTTATTCAAAGCGAACTGTCAAGGGGTTCCCATTATAACCCAACCGTGTAAGGAACGCAAAATCCGAGAACATAACACCGATAAGACGGAAACTAGGACATCAAGAATGGAACAAAACACCAGGCATAAGGTCGAGCCTTCCACCCTTTACCAAGTATATAGATGCATTAATTAAATAAGAGATATTGTGATATCCCAACAAAATAACCATGTTCCAAACATGGAACAAGCTCCAATCTTCACCTGGAACTAACAACGCTATAAGAGGGGCTGAGCAAAGTGGTAACATAGCCAAACAACGGTTTGCTAGGACAAGGTGGTTAGAGGCTTGGCTTAACAATATGGGAGGCATGATAAGCATGTGGTAGGTATCGCAGCATAGGCATAGCAAAAGAGCGAGCATCTAGCAAGCAAAGATAGAAGTGATTTCGAGGGTATGGACATCTTGCCTGAAATCCCGCAAGGAAGAAGAACGAGTCCATGAAGAAGATAAATGGACGTAGTCGAACGAATCCTCATAACACGACGTTATCGGAACCAACCCGAAGAAGCAACACCGGAAAGAAGCAAACAATCATGGTAAACAACCCTCACATAATCATGGCATGATGCACAACCAAGTATGATGCATGTCCAGATTAAATAGGCATGGCATGGCAAAGAGCACAAACAATCCTACAAATTAAGTGGAGCTCAATATGCAACTCCATTGCATATTAACGAAACACCATGTGACTTATTTAGTTCGATCTTGTTTATGTACCCAACAATATTAAATGTTGTTAAACATGGCAAGAGGGTGAAGCAAATGAAAACTACCTATCTAGGCAAGTTTAAATGAGGCCGGAACAACAAACAACAAGTCCAGAAAACCCTCATATGCATATATTGGGTTTGGTGCTGTTCTGCCCTAAACCATATTTTATAGTTGTTAAACATTCAAAGTGATGTCACCATGTTAAACTAGGCATTTTTCTACCCCATTTACATATAAAGTTTATTAAATTTGGAGTTACGGTTATTTAGTTATGACATAAATCATTTTAACATGGCATAGGAGCAAATTTAACCAAACAACATTTTAAACATTTTAAACATGGATGGAAATGACATATTATGAAACTAGACGAAAAACTAAGCATTTTGCATATAAAATTTGTTATAATCCGATGCACCGTTTGTGAGATATTAAATGCATGATGATGAAGTACTTTTCTGTAAAACTGGCACTCTCTGGGAAAAAGCTAAAATCGTAGAACCAAAAAAACCTATACAGGCCGAATCTGAATAATGCACTGGGCGGCTGGCCTGCTCACCTAGCTGGGCTTAGCCCAGATCGGTGGAGGTGGGAGCTGGTCCGCAGACAACGGCGAAGGGGAGGTGGCCCAGGTGCGCGTGGTCGATCTGGAGTCGGTCAACGCGAGTGGCCGAGGCGCGCTCGTCCTCGACTGAAATGAAGCAGAGGCGAGGCATCGATGGATCTGGGCGGTGAAGGCCGCTCCCGCCGGCGGACTTGACGGGTTGAGGTTGGGGAAGGCCCTGGCGACCCCTGCAGGACTTGGTGGCCTCTTGTGACTCCGGCAGCTCTAGGTGAAGGGCAACGAGGAGGAGGAAGGGGCGTGCTGGTTGCTACTGCTACTGCCTGGCGAAGGCGAGCTCCGGCGGATGAGGTCGCCGGCCGACAGCAGGTCAACGGAGATGCCTGGGTACGAGGGCTCCGGTCTCGTGGAAAGGCACACAGGCACGAGGGGAAGGCAGCGGCGACGAGAGGCCAGCAGCGGCGCTCCTGTTCTCATCGGGATCGAGCGAGGAAAAGCAGCACGGCGATGCAGATCGGGCGAAGTGGTGCTCGGGCCCTGGATGGGCTCGGGCGGGCCTTGTGCAAGCCTGAGTGGGCCATGGCGGCGCGGGGAGACAGGGGAAAAGGGAGGAGAGGCCACGTGGCCGCCTGTGAGTGGCCACGAGCGGCTGCGGGCGGTGGCTGAGCCAATCTGGGCGCGCCAAGTGGCGGGTGTGAGGTGGAGGGCGCCGGAAAATGAGGAGGAGGTGGTTGGATCTGGTTAGCGGCGCGGGCTTCGAGGTTGATGCGGCGGCTAGAGGTTTGGGGAGGGGCTAGGCTAGGTTTAGACCCGATTTGGAAGGGGATTTGGAAGGGGAAGGGGTCTATTTATAGTAGGTGGGCTAGGATAAGGGTTTGGAGAGGGGCCTGCTCTGTTTTGGACCCTCGGATCGCGATCTTGCGGTCCGAAGCGGAGGGGGAACTAGGTGGTCTGAGAGCAGAGAAGAGAAGAAGAGGCCCGGCGGTAGTCCTGGATATTGAAAACGTCCGATGATTTGACCGACTATATTGTCGCTATAGTTTAACGGTTGGGCTATCAAACGAACTCCGAATGCGATGAAACTTGACAGGTGGTCTTTCTACACTATAATAAGACCACATGCCAACTTTCAACCCAATCCGATAACATTTTCCAGCCACTTATAAAATACTATTTCGGACATGCCGCGGGCGCGTGCAAGTGTGGTCGGGCTCAGAACAGACAACGGAAAAAACGAGGAGACCGGGACAGATGCAAGTTTTGAAAACGTTATGATGCAAAGCACATGATGACATGACAAGATGCAACACGCAAGCGAATGACAAGACAACAACTGTGAATAACTGGAAGACACCTGGCATATCGGTCTCGGGGCGTTACAACACTCCACCACTATGAGAGGATCTCGTCCCGAGATCTAGAATGTCACCGGAGGGACAACGGAAGAGGAAGAGAAGAGGTGAAACTAAGTTGCTTCTTTGACAAACGAGTGAAACCACGAACCTTGCGAGGTTGAGAAAATTTGAAAGAAAGAATACAACGAAGATGAATGAAGTTGAAAACCTCCGTTAGAAATAAGGAACAAGGAACAACAACTTCGGGCAGCACTCCGATTGAAAAGAAAAGGAATTGAATAAGAACTTGATAAGATGAGAAGATACTTGATGAAATCACAACACACTGCCTCCGAAACTATTGAATGAATGGAGCAAGGGGTAAGAAAGATTCCAGACAGCACTCCGGTTGAAAGAGATGCAAGGCTTGATAAGGCGAAAAGAACTGGAGCAAAAAGGCTCAACACTCCGGTTAAATGGATAGGCATGAAAAGAACATGATCTTTGACAAAACGAAATGATGGGTGAAAAAAAAACATCGCGATGCCTCCGGAATGAAAGAATAGAAGATAGATAATTGAAATAGGAGAATTGAGAAGAAAATGCCAACTTCTGCCACAAAAGAGCTTGGGAAGGCATCCTTAGGAGAAGGGTTGATCGGAGTTGTCAGAAATCCAACAATGAAAGGATAAGCTTGAAGTGGGCTAGTGGAAAACATCTCAACATTGAGGTGAACTTCTGCCACTAACGAAAACAAGATTGGATTGATAAGAACAAGGAGACGAGAAACTATTTCACCGGGAGGACAAAAGAAAAACTTGGGTCAATTATATGCCTCACAATAGCAAAATCCTTAGGGAAGGCTTTAGGTGAAACATGACGCAAGATAACTCGAACAAAAAGATTGGTGGATTTAAACTACCTCATTCTTAACAACATGTGAATCATGAAACATGAACTAAAATTATCAAGAATGACATAATACCACCTCCAATGACACGTAAAAAGTATTGCACTCCGGATTGCAAGATGAAGAAAACTTGAACTCCTCAAACAAAACATGTGTTGGGCACCATGTTTATTTTAGAGTAATATCTTTGCAGATCTTAGCTCTAAGAGAAATCTTGAAGAACAATTGAAGAATGAAAAGTATCCTTGCAAATCATCATGTTGAGCCTTCGTGAAGAACTCCAGTAATAAAAGAATGATCAAAAGGAAGGAAAGAGAAGTTGAAAACACAAGGTGAAACCTTGTAATGATTTAGATGGATCTCCGTGGTGATATAATTGCGAGAGGTTGGAACTCCGAGAAAGAAAAGATGAACAAAAGAAAATCAAGAATTTGATGAACCTCCGGAATAAGGAATTAAATCACTTGGATGAGACAAGAATAAGAATTACATTATGCTTATCCTTCACCAATTAAATTGATAACAATCAACGGATTTGACATATGACTTATTCTCGTAGAAAAGATTAAGAGAGATATAACATAAAGTTGAGAATGCCTTCCATGAACCACCGGTAGGATGAAACAACGAATGAATTAATATGATAACCATGGAAGAGGCTCTTGGAAGAACCACCGTAAGAATTGAAAACGATTAATGAAAAGATAAAGAAACACCGGGAAGAATTAGAGAAAGAATGAAGATACTTAAGATAATTTAGATGCAAGTAAACAAAGAGATCCCGAACTTATCAGAGAAAACTTGAATGATGCACCAGTAAGATTTGGAGAGCGAGAGCCGAAAGCTGGAATGAATAATATTTGAATAGATGGCCTTCGGAGGAAAGAAATGAAAACAACTCATAAAATGCTCCGGATAGGTGAAAAAATACTCACAATCGAAAACAATTATGAGAAGATGGCACGAAGCTAGAGCCATGAATCTTGAAGAGAATGGAGCATGATATGAAGGGAAACTCTTCTTCGGTATTCAAAAGTTGAGAATGTGTCACATCCCTAGTTCTGGTATGTTATAGGTTTACTTTGTGCATCATGTTTAAATTTCAAATGAAGTTGAAATGGGGATTGATAAACCCTAGCACAAATGCAATTGAAAAAGGTTCAACCAAAATATTTTTCAATGACCTCAAAATATCCTTTTAAAATGTTCATCATTTATGGAAAAAGGTGAAAGCCTCTACCAGAGATGATGCATATTTTTCCAGGACATTTTGGTCATTGAATTAAATCATTATGGTATTTGAGTTGGAGTTTAAAATTTACCATTAAATATTGGTTGCTCCAAATATTCTGAAATTTATTGTGTGGTTTGAAAATATTTCAAATATTCCTCACAAAAATTTACAGAATTAACCAAAGTGTTTTGGTTAGTATTTTATTTGCAAAACAGTAGCAAAAATTAGAAAAACTGAAACAAATAGGAGAGAGAGGGAGAAAGCACTTACCTGGCGCTCACCTGGCAGCCCATCTGGCTGGCGCAGCCCACCAGGGACAGGGAGGTCTTCTTCCTCCCGCCAGTCGGATGCACAGTGCGTGCCCAACGCGTGCACGGCCGCCGCACGCCACCTCCTGCCTCCCTGCTTGCTCCCGCGACCCCTGGAGACACCACGCAGACCCCCTCGACTCTCTCTCACTCTCCCTTCGCTCTCTGCTCTCTCCCCTGGCCTCTAGCCCCTCTCCCAAGTAGACCCGAACCTGCTCGTCACCACCGACGCCGGTCATCGTAGCCACCGTGCCCCTCTAGGCCTCTCATCTTGCCCAAGAGCTCCACCCCGCCGCCTGCTACGTCCTCAACGAGCCAGGCGACCCGGGAAGCTCTGCATCAACGCCATCTCCATCTTCTTCATTGTCGGCCACTGAAGCTCGCCGGCGTGGATTCGTGAGCTCCAGACCCTCCCCGGCCTCGCCGTTGACTCTGCTGGATTCGCCGTGAGCCCCTGTCTCTTTCCCCTCTCTCCCCGTGCTCGTCCGCGCCTTCTAGCCATCGTGGCCATCAGAGCCGATTGCTCCTCGCCGCCGGCCATGTCGCCACCGTGGCTACGTCCGTGCAAGCACGCGTCCAAGCTTACCACTGAGCTCACCGCACCCCCACGAGTCCAACGCGCCTAACCGCGGCTCCTGCCATGCCCTGCACCATCGACTCGTTCGATGCCCGAACACTGGCCGCCGCACTTGCCATCACCGCCGTCGTTCTGGGCCATCTTCGGCGAAGCTGAGGGCACCACTGGATGCACGCAAGCGCCAGCAACCCGTAACCACAAACCGCTCGTCGAACGGTGGCCTGTAGAGCAAAACCGACGCGGGTACCGCCGCGGCCTGTCGTCGCCGGCGGTTAAACGCCGGTGGCTGACATGGCACCATTAATTAGGTGCTAATCATGTTTAGTTATTGCCTGTGTCAATGACATGTGGGTCCCCGAGCATAGTTAGATTAGTCTAATTTTCTGTTAAGATTAGTACTAATACGTGTGGACCCCACGTGTCAGCTTTGACTTTGGTCAAGTCAACATGGACCGGTCTCGCCTGTCATCCACCAAACCAGTCTGAGACACTGATGTATGGGTCCCACAGGTCAGGTTTGACCTGGATGACCCAGTTGACCTGCTGACGTCACAGCTATGTCATGCTAATGCAGTAAATCATTTTCTGGATTTCAAATAATTAGAAAATTCCAGAATATTGCCTAAACTTCAAAAAATCATAATAATTCAACCATAGCTCAAAATGAAATAAATTATATATGAAAAATTATCAGAAAAATGCAAGGAATCCATTTATGCCAGTTACATGCATGAAAAACTAACTTATACATGCTGTATAAGTGAAAGCATAATATGGGCATTTTAAATGCTTCATTTTGAATTGCATTTGAATCTTTGATTCAAATGGGCTTCAACCAACTTGGTAGCATCTTGCATTAGCCCAAACACTAGCATTTGCACATGTCATCTTCATGCATAATTTTGTTGCATTTGTTTGTGTGTTGATCGCCGGCACCATATCTTCTCGATAGGTTCCGCTCTAGAAGGTGTTACCGAGTACCTGTCAGAGGAGCAGTGCCCCTTCGTCGTTCTATCAGGCAAGCAAACCCCCTTGAAAATTTCGATAAATCCCACTCTCTCGCTCCTGCTCCTTATACTGCATTAGGATAACAACGATTCAAACTGCTACTTTCTGCTGTGGTAGTTGAACCCATTCCTCTACATGACCTGTCATTGCCACAGTAAATAGTTGAAACCCACTAGCATGAGTAGGAGTTGCTTGAGCCTTGATGTGCCTGCTCATCCATGCTTGTTATCTTTATGCCAGCTATGCTTAGAGTTGTGTCAGGTCTGATTCATCGGGAATGAATCGGAGTGGTGAACATATCCTACCGATAAATGCTAAGTGTGTGAACACGTTTTGGTAAAGGTAGCGATGAGAGGCCATGTAGGAGTACATGGTGGGTTGTCTCATTGGAACCGTCCCTAAGCACTGAGTTCTGTGTATGTTATCCAAGTCCAGTTACTACCACACATTGGGTTCCGGTTATCCGGCCCCTCTAGGCTTATAAATCCACTTGATCTCTGTCCAGGAGTTGCAACCAGTTTCTGGCGTTTGTAGGCAATGCTACTTGTCTACCAGGTGGTGTCCGACGGGACGGGCTTGGGACAGACTAGGCACCGTGCCGAGCGCTGTTGGGCCAGGCCCAAAACAGGGCACGGGCACGCGCGGCCTGGGTTACGCCGTATCTCTCCCCGTATCCACCACGCCCTCCCCGAATAGCATGCATTGAATGCGACGTCGTGGGAGAGATCTTGGGGGGTTTCTTTATTCGGAAAGGCGGAATGTCCGCCCCCTCCCTCTTTATAAGCAGGGGAAACAGGGGTAGTTTGCCCATTCGCCGGTTGCTACTCCAATCTCGGAAATCTCCGCCGCTCCCTCGTCTTCCCAAACCTGAAAGAGAGCAGGGCCCCGCCCCCCATCGCCACCAGCACCACCAACGTCGTCGACCTCCTCCACCACTTCCGCCATGGCTCCGAGAGCCGACAAGGGGAAGGTTGTGAAGTCGACCGAGGCGCAGCGGCTTGCGGCGCTGCGAAAGGAGCGGGCAATCTTTCCCCCCAAGCTCGCCGCGAGGGAGCTGAGGGAGAATTACTACCTCTTCTGGTCGACGGAGACGCGAGCGCACCCGCGCACAAAGGTACTCCCAGCCGCCGCTTGGAAAACGGCTCCAAATGGATATCCTTTCTTCGCCTTGTTCTTCTACTACGGGCTCTGGCCGCCCTTCTGTGAGTTTTTCTGTGATATTATGAACACCTACGGGTTCCGCCTCCTTGATTTCACCCCCAATGTTGTTCTGACCATGGCAGTTTTCGCACATCTCTGTGAAACTTTGTCAGAGTCCATCCCAATGTAGCCCTTTTTCGCCACTTCTTTATGCCCTAAGTAGAGAGAGGAGAGCCTTTATCCGGCGGAATCGCCTGGATCTCGAGGGCCGGCCAGAAGGACACTTATATGGAAGGAGAGTTCCACGGCAAGTGGGAGGAATGGAGAGCAGACTGGTGTTGGATTGTTGAGGAGAACCCGTAGCCATTTACCGCCCGGCCCCAAGCCCCAGTAGCACGCGGCTACGATTGGAGTGACGTGGCCCCGGAAGACGATAGGCTGAAGATTGCCGTCACCCGGATCCTACGCCTTAGGCTTGCCGGGCTCACTGTAGGCGTTGTTGGCGCAGATTTTCTTCGTCGCTGCATCGCCCCCCTGCAGGAACGGGGGAGACCCGCCTGGGAATTCAAGAATGCGGCGGATATCATGAGGCTGCGTCCGGGCCTCAACTTCAACTTCACTGTTCTGGAGCTCAACGCGATGCTCCAGGAGCTGTTCAAGTACGACCCTCAACATCCTGAAGTGTTCAGGTTGCCGGGGGGTGTCGTTCCGTTGTGCAACAACTCTGCGCTCGACCGCATCCGTGCAATGATGCCGCTATGCGATTCGCATGGAATTGTCCCAACTTGGCAAGAGCCTGCAGACGATGTCGTGCAGGAGTTCTTTGACGGCTTGGTAGAAGTGCTGGTCCGGTCCGACGAAAAGGATAGCCTCACCCGCGACACCACCGATGCGGAGATGACACGCATCGCCACTAGGCTGGAAGAGGCGGCGGCCGCCGCAGCCGCGGGCGAATTTGGATTCACCGTGGAGGAGGCAGATGCAGCAGAGGCGGCAAGCCGTGCCGAGCGAGGGGAGCCCGCCGGCGAGAAAGAGCTTGCCGGGCATAGCGTCGAGTTGAGCGAGCCGCCGAGGATGCGAGCGGCTCGCTGGAGATCAACTCCTCTTCCTCCTCATCTTCAGGCAGCTCGCTACAAGCAAAACCTCCATCTCCACCAAGAAGGCGTCTCCACAAGGCCGGGGACGTAGTGGGGCAGCGGGCAAGTGAACAGCCGCCGCGCCGCGCGACACGGTCCACCGCGGCAAGCACTGTTGCCGCGGGAGCACCTCACGCTGCTGCGGCAACTGGAGCGGGGTCCACCCGGACCACCGCTTCTGCTCCTGCCGCTTCTCATGCTGCGGCGGCAGCCGGAGCGGGGTCGTCTCATACCACCGCCACTGTTCCCGCCAAGTGGCCAAGGGAAACCACTCCTCTGCCTCCTCGCGCCGGACGTGAGCCAGACTTCGACTTCTCCGCGTTCAGCTCCGACGAGGAAGAAGAAGAGTAAGATTCTCTTGTTGTACTTGTA
This sequence comes from Triticum aestivum, assembly GCF_018294505.1. Lineage (NCBI taxonomy): Eukaryota > Viridiplantae > Streptophyta > Magnoliopsida > Poales > Poaceae > Triticum > Triticum aestivum. The sequence continues at coordinate 484,639,286 of NC_057812.1, forward strand.
GTTCTTCAATTCTTGCTGTTTTGTCTTGTATCTGACTTGCTTTACTCTGAACTTATTCCTTTTTAGGACTCTGGCCCAGAGAGCAGCGAAGAGAGCCAAGGTCCCGGTGATTGTCATCGAGGACGAACCCACCTTGCCAGACCCGGCAACTGTTCTCCAGAGCAGCCCCCAGCGTAAGTATATGGTTCGCTTTCCGCTGTCGGGCGCGCATGGATACTCTTTCTTTGCTGATATCTGACTGTTGGTTTGTGTAGGAGTAGAGCAGCCTCACCAGGAGCGCCCGGAGGCCGCCCCCGAAATGCCAAGGCAGAGTCCTCCGGCAAGGGAGAGTTCTCCGGCAAGGGAGAAGTCTCTGGCAAGGGAGAGTTCTCCGGCAAGGGACAGCACCAGCGGCCCTCCGGCGGCGGAGACCACGACTGCAGAACCCGGTACAGGTACTCCTCTCACTTCAAAACTTCCCTTGGGTTCTTCTTCTTTTGATCTTTTTCTCTTTGGGTATTTGCTTGACTTTTCTCACTTTTCCGGCCATCAGACCCATCTGCTGCGGACCCGATGGAGACCGAGGTTGCTGCCGACGACACCGCTGCCACTGAAGAAGCAGCCGGTGCTGATGATCCCGCCGGCGACGAGGCCGCCAAAGCTGCCGCCACAGCAGCTGGCGAGGGGTCTGGCGATCGTACTCATAGCCCTGAGGCCACAGGAGTGCCAGGCGCTACGCCGACCGCCGATCCGTCCGCCGCTGCTGCAGCGCTAGGCTCCGAAGAGCCCCAGCCAGGCGTCTACTTGAAAGCCGGCGATGGCGTCTTCATCAACCTCCCCTGGGCGTCAAGCTCCAGGGCACCGGTCGAGGGAGAGAGCTTTGATGGAGAGGTGCTCGCCTCCGCTAGGCTGACGCTAGTTGACGCGCCGAGCAGCAGCAGCGGCGAGCCTGAGGTGGAGCGGCTGCTGCGGAAGCTGTTGTCGCTCTACCGCGCGCGGCAAGCCAAGCTGGAATCCCGCGAGGCGCTTGTCGCGAAGGCGGGAGCGGACATCGAGAAGCGCGCGGAGGAGCTCCAGGGTCTCAACGAGGAAGCTCTCCGGTCCCTGGCAAAGGAGCGGGAGCAACTTGTCGAAGAGCAGAAGGCCTTCTTCCTCAAGAGGGCCGAAGTTGAAGAGCAACAGCGGCTTGCCGCTGAGAAGCTGTCTGCACAGGAGGGCGAGCTGGCGCAGCGGAAGGTCAACCTTGACAGCCACGAGGAGGAGCTTGCCGCGCGCGAGCGAACATTTGGCGGAGCCCTCAAGCAAGCAGAGGATGCTGCCGCAGCTGCCGAGGCCGCCAAGAAGGAGCTGGAGACGAAGGTGGCGCAGCTGGAGGCCGATCTCAAGGCGAGTGGTGAAGAGCTTGCCGAGAAGGGAAAAGAGCTTAGCGCCGCTAAGGACTCCAACGCATATCTTGAGTTGAAGCTGACCACTTTGACCAAGACGTTGGACGGTGCCAGGGAGCAAGAGGTGGCCTTGAAGGAGGAGATCAAGGCCGACAAGGCGCTGCTAGCGAGTGCTACCGTCGCCTAGAATGCTTTTAGGGAGAATGTGGAGCACTGGACGGAGGGTCTCGTGAATGTTGCCGCAGACATTGACAGGGAGCTGGCGCAGCTGGGGATGGAGGATCTCGGGTATCCCTCCGACGAGAACCTCCAACCCAGCGCCAAGCTCATCTTGTTCTTCAAAGGCGTGGCGACGGCCCTCCAGCAGCTCCGGGAGAAGATCCCAAAGCAGCTGGCCGACGAGTCTCGTAAGATTTGCGCGGGAGCTCTTCAAAAGGTGTTGGTGAAGGTGGCCTTCCGCAACCCGGGCCTCAACCTCACCAACGTCCTCAAGACCCTGCCGCCGGATGCTGATCTGGAGGCGCTCAAGACCCTTGTCGCACCCATTGTGGACAAGGTGAGCGGGATCAAGAGGATTGAGGGCGATCGCATAGACTAGGCCGCCCATTTTCTTCTTTTCTTGTCGCTGCTGGTCATGTTATGAGAACAATCTGTTAGAGCCGCGACAAGCTACCTTGTACTATAACTCTATTCCGGGTAATGATTGCAATGTTATTCCCTTTACTTGATTCCTCCCTTTGTATGTTTTTGCCCTATGCTTTTAGGGAACTTGCCGGTGCAGGCACCTTAGCCGCGAGCGCTGAGTGCGGAACGTCAGCAGCCTGCTCGCGGTGCCGCTACCGACAAGAAACCTTGTCGCAACTAGTCGCAGCTCACTTAAGTTGTTGAGCGGACTCGAAACAAAATAAGGGCACAACTAGCTACGAGTTGGTTCCTCCGCGCACAGGTTTTCCATACAAAGTGTGGTCGTTCAAGGGAGATAACTTAAAATTTTAAAAAATCTGATTGCTCAAACTTTGGCAACTTAGCTTTTCTGTTGTTTGCCTCCCGGGAGATAACTTTCTTGAACGACGCCTGGTCCATACCATTATCTTCTCCTTTCCCCTCGGCAAACTTGTGGGCGAGGGAACCTTCCTTTCCTTGAGAAAAAAGAAAGACGAGAAAATAAAGATATGGAGCCTTATGGCTCGTTATTGCTTACCGGGGAGTAGGTGCTGCACAAAGTGTCAGATCACATATGCAAAAAATAGAAAGCATGAAATTGACAAGATGTGCGGAGCATATGAGCTTTACTTATGCACGGGTCTGCGCCCGGCTTTGTACAAAGGATTACATGCAATAGCGGCAAGACTTGTACAAAAGGTGGTTGCCGGAACAGGTTCCAGCAACCGCGCCTTACGGGTAAAACTTACGAAGATGCTCAATGTTCCAGGAATTCCTCACCGGAATGCTATCTTCGGTCTCAAGGCGGACATCGCCAGGCCTAGTGACTCGTTTCACCCGGTAAGGGCCTTCCCACTTCGGCGTCAACTTGTTGGAATTCTTGGTGGACTGAACACACCGAAGAACAAGGTCGCCTTCCTCGAGACTTCTGGCGTTAACTTTGCGGCTATGGTAGCGGCGCAAAGCTTGCTGGTAGCGAGCAGCTCATACAGCAGCCTGAAGACGGTCTTCCTCAAGGAGTAGCGCGTCATCTTGTCGCAGCTGCTCTTGCTCAAGCTCATCATAAGCGAGCACTCGAGGTGACCCGTATACGAGTTTTGTGGGGAGAACTACCTCTGCTCCATAGACTAGAGCGAAAGGTGTCTGGCCAGTGGCTCGATTTGGCGTCGTCCTGATCGACCAAAGAACCACCGGCAGCTCCTCGACCCAGTTTCTTCCGCACTTGTGCAGCCTGTCGAAAGTCCTAGTCTTGAGCCCACGCAGCACTTCAGCATTTGCCCTCTCTGCTTGACCGTTGCTTCTCGGGTGAGCAACAGAAGCGAAGCAGACCTTGGCACCAAGATCTTGGACGTACTGCATGATGGTGCGGCTCGTGAATTGCGTACCGTTGTCGGTGATTATCCTGTTAGGGATCCCGAAGCGGCAAGCAATCGACCTGAAGAACTTGACTGCTGACTGTGCTGTCACCTTCCTCACTACTTCCACTTCCGGCCACTTTGTGAACTTGTCGATTGCAACGTACAAGTACTCAAAGCCGCCGACTGCTCGGGGAAAGGGGCCGAGGATGTCAAGCCCCCAGACCGAAAATGGCCAGGATAAAGGGATCGTCTGGAGAGCTTGAGCTGGTTGGTGTAACTGCTTGGAATGGAACTGGCACGCTTCACACTTGGTTACTTGTGCAGTTGCATCCTGGAGGGCTGTCGGCCAAAAGAAACCTTGCCGGAATGCTTTGCCGGCAAGTGCTCTTGTGCCAATGTGGTGACCACATATGCCTCCATGTATCTCTGCCAACAGCTTTTGTCCGTCTTCCCGGTGAATACACTTCAATTTCACACCGTTGAGTCTTGTTCTGTACAGTGTGTTGTCGACAAACTGGTACATACTTGACTGCCGGGCTACTCTTTTCGCTTCTTCTGGCTCTTCGGGAAGTTCTCCTGTCTGAAGGAAACGGACAATCTGCTGTGCCCATGCTGGAGCTTGTGGCTCGACAACAAGGACTAAAGGCAAATCTGCTGCTGCGGGAACATCCGCTTCTACGGCGAGAACCTGCAGCTCCGCCGGAGCTTGACGTTCCCCGGCAAGCTTGCCGAAGCAAAACTTGTCGGGGGCTTCTGCTTCAACGGAACAAACCCTAGGGCTTGCCGGAGCATATTGCTCCTCAGCGCAAGGAAAATCTGTTGCTGCGGGAACGTCCGCTTCTACGGCGAGAACCTGCGGCTCTGCCGGAGCTTGACGTTCCTCGGCAAGCTTGCCGGAGCAAAACTTGTCGGGAACTTCTGCTTCAACGGAACAAACCCTATGGCTTGCCGGAGCAGACTACTCCTCAGCGCTCTTGGCGTTGATCTTGGCGACCTTCTGGGCGGCGGCTTCGGGAAGCTCTGCCAGAAAATAGTCACCAGAAATCAACTTCCTCTTCTTGCCCTGTCCAGTTGATGGCATTACAGACGGTTGAGTCAGCTTGAGCACAAAGATCCCTGGTTCCACAGGTAACTTAAGTGCGGCGCACTTTGAAAGGCCATCGGCAATGGCGTTCTGAGCTCTTGGAACATGCTCCATCTGTAGGCCATCAAAGTGCTCTTCTAGCTTTCTTACTTCGTCGACGTAGGCTTCCAGCAACGGACTCTGATAGCTCTTGTTCACTTGGCGGACGACAAGCTGCGAGTCACCCCTGACAATGAGCTTCTTGATCCCAAGGTCTGCCGCGATCCTGAGACCGGCAAGCAAGCCTTCATACTCTGCAGTATTGTTTGTTGCTTGCTCCTTGGGAAAGTGCATCTGGACTACGTACTTGAGGTGCTCTCCGGTGGGTGCGACAAGCAGCACGCCAGTGCCGGCGCCTTGCAGCGAAAAGGCACCATCAAAGTACATCAGCCACTCTTTGCTTGCTTCCTCGATGGGGATGCTCGTTTCTGGAATTTCTTCATCTGGTGTTGGCGTCCATTCTGCTATGAATTCTGCCAATGCTCTGCTTTGGATAGTTGAAGTACTCTCAAACTTTAGGCCAAAGCTTGACAGTTCCAGTGCCCACTCAACAATCCTGCCTGTCGCTTCTGGATTCTGTAGTATCCTCTTCAGCGGAAAACGAGTGACAACTGTGATCTCATGTGCTTGGAAGTAATGGTGCAGCTTTCTCGAGGCCATGAGAAGGCCGAAAAGCAATTTCTGCACGCCAGAGTACCTTGACCTAGCCCCCTGCATAAGGGAATTGACAAAGTAAACTGGGCGCTGTACCATTCTCTTCTGTATCTCCTCGCGTGTCTGCGCAGATCCATCCTTGTCGGGACCAAAGCTTGTCGGGGAAGCCCCCTGCTTGTCGTTGGATGCGCCTGCCACGGTTGCTGGCTCGTCATCCGCCTCCCTCTCTTCTACTAACGCAGCACTAACCACTTGATTGGTTGCCGCTATATACAGCAGCAACTTCTCTTGTGGCTTAGGTGCGACAAGTGTTGGAGCGGAGGATAGGTATCTCTTCAAGTCTTGCAGCGCAGCCTCCGCTTCCAGAGTCCATTTCATTGGACCTGCCTTTTTCAATATTTTGAAAAATGGCAGGGCGCACTTAGTAGACCTAGAGATAAACCTGCTGAGAGCAGCCACGCAAGCGGCAAGTCTTTGTACATCTTTGACGCGCTTTGGTGCTTTAATCTGCTCAATGGCCTTGATCTTGTCGGGATTGGCTTCGATTCCCCGCTGAGACACGAAGAACCCGAGAAGCTTGCTGGAAGGGACTCCAAACACGCACTTCTCGGGGTTGAGCTTGAGGCTGATCTTGCGCAGATTTGCAAAGGTCTCGTCTAAATCTTGAATCAGAGTTGCCTTGTCCTTGCTCTTGACCACTATGTCATCCATGTAGGCTTCCACATTTCTGTGTATTGGTGGCTCAAGAGCGACATGGACTACTCTTGCAAATGTTGAACTAGCATTTTTTAAACCGAAAGGCATCCGTATGAAACAGTACGTGCCACATGGAGTGATGAATGCGGTCTTCTCCTCATCCTCTTCTGCCATGAAGATCTGGTGGTATCCTGAGTATGCGTCAAGAAATGAAAGCAAATCACATCCGGCCGTGGAGTCAACAATCTGGTCAATGCGCGGCAAAGGAAATGGGTCTTTGGGACAAGCTTTGTTAACATCGGTAAAGTCGATACAAAGTCTCCATTTCCCGTTCACCTTGTGCACGACTACAGGATTGGCCAACCACGTAGGATGGAGCACTCCTCTGACAAGGCCTGCTGCTTCCAACTTCTTGATCTCTTCTGCGATGAATTCTTGGCGCTCCACTGCTTGCTTCCTGACCTTCTGCTTGACGGGCCGCGCATGAGGACAAACGGCAAGATGGTGCTCAATTACTTTCCTGGGAACACCGGGGCTGTTAGACAGTTTCCACGCAAACACGTCGACGTTCGCCCGCAGGAAAGCGATGAGCACGCTTTCCTATTTAGGGTCGAGAGTGGCACCGATGGTGAAGGTACCACCAGTGCGGTCCTCCTTGGCGGACACCTTCTTGGTCCCTGGCGGAGCTGCCATTGTCTTCTTACACTTGCCGGTGGAGATCGATGGTGCGTCCTCGATGGCAGCGCAGTACTCCGAAGAGGTGCGCTTGCCGGAGTGGGCATCAGAACTCTTGCCGGACTTGGTCTTCTTCTTCCCCCCGGGAGCTTCAACGGCAGGTGACTTGCGATCTGTTGCGGCTGTTGCTTCCCGATAGATCTTGTCGGCGCAGATAAGGGCATCCTTCTTGTTGCGGTGAGAGGCTGCCATGAACTTGGCGAGTGCTGGACGGCCGAGTATCCCATTGTAAGGCAATGGAAAATCGGCAACGTCAAAAGTGACCCTCTCAGTCCTGAAGTTCACCTCGCTGCCAAATGTTACTGGCAACATGACCTTCCCCTTCGGCTTGCTCCTTCCCGGGTTGATTCCTTGGAATGTGCCGGTCTCTTCAAGCTCGCTGTCAGGGATCTGGAGTTTCTGGAGTACAAGGGAGGAGATCAGGTTCAAGCCGGCCCCGCCGTCAACTAGCATCTTAGTGACCTTGAGGTTGCGGATAGTTGGTGAAACCAACATCGGCAAGCACCCGACCGCAGTTGTGCGATTAGGGTGGTCCTCAATATCAAAGATGATAGGCGTGCTGGACCATTTCAGAAGCTTGCGTGACTCGACAGGCGGTTCTGCCGCATTGACTTCCCGCACCCACTGCTTGAGTTGGCGGTGCGAAGTATGCAGAGAAGCACCGCCGTCAACGCACAAGACCTCTGTGGCTTTCTGGAACTCCTGCTCACTGGTCTCGACATCATCCATGTCTTCGTTGTCGTTGTCATCTTCATCCTTGTCGCGGCCGCGGGGAGGTCTGTCTCCTTGCCGCTGCTTGGCCTTGCCGCGGCGTCCTCCCCGGCCGGCGCGCTTCTTGCCGGATTCTCCAGTGCCTCCTTGGGCCCTCTCCTTGTCGCGTCGCTCGTATTCAGCCTTTTGCTGCTGGACAAGCTGCTCCACCTTCTTGCAGCTCTGGAGGTCATGGCCCTTGGTGCGGTGGATCTTGCAGTACTGCTTGTCGGTGCCTTCCTGCTTGTCGATGCATGCGGCAATCTCCTTGCCGGAGCTACCAGCTTTGGCTTTCTTGGCGCCACCTTCATTGCCGGACTGCTCAATGACTAGCACATCTTTGCCTTTCTTCTTCCTGTTGTTCCGCCGCCGGTTTTTCCTTGCCGGGGCAGCATCCTCGCTGTCAGATCCTCCTGCTCCTGTATTCTCTCCGGGGAGTTTCCCCCCTTCCTCAGCACGTGCACACTTGTCGGCCAGGGCATACAGCTCACTGACGTCTCTGATCTTGCACATCGCCATCTCCTCCCGCATCCTGCGGTTATGCACGTTCTGATGAAACGCGTTGATGACCGCGGCAGGGTGGACATCTGGGATGTTGTGCTGTACACAGCTGAATCTCTGAATGTACTTGCGCAGGGGCTCTCCTTCCTTCTGGGCGAGCAGATGAAGGTCACTCTCTTGGCCATGAGGTTTGTTGCCGCCTATAAAGGCGCCGACAAACTGATGGCATAGGTCTGCCCAGGAGGATATGGAGTTGTCCGGCAAGTGCATGAGCCAGGACCTGACGTTGGGCTTGAGCACCAGCGGCAAGTAGTTGGCAAGGATCTTGTCGTCCCACCCCCTGGCAGCCTGCACCGCGATGGTGTAGATGCTGAGGAACTCTGACGGATGCGACTTGCCGTTGTACTTCTTTGGTACGTCTGGCTTGAAATTCTTCGTGCTGGGCCACTGGACTTGCCGCAGCTCACGAGTAAACACAGGGCAACCTACCGCGTACGGCAAGTCGCCTGGTTCCCCTGGCGCATGCATGTCGACAGAGGGCCCAGCGCGCTGGTCCGATTGACGTCGCGCTTCTCTTCGGCGCTCGATGCGATTACGAGCGTCTTCTTGCTGTCGTTCGTGAAGAACTTGGCGCAGATCGCGACGAGCTCGTGGATCTGATGACGCGGTGGAGTCGCTATCGAGGTGGATCCGGCGAGTCGGTGATCTTGGCCTTCGGGGCGGAGAGTGCATAGTGGTTGCACCCCCACCGGTCTTGTCGCCACCGGCTCGTGCCTGGCTGACTTGCCGCGGCTGCGACGTGTTCGGCTACCGTTGAGTGTCGCCGTTGGCGAAGCCGATGAGACTCTGAATGGTGGCCCTCCAGTCGTCGATCTTGTCTGCCGTTGGAGGGTAGTCCAGGAGTAGTTGCGCTCGCACCAAAGCTTCTGCTGTAGTGGCAGGTGGCGGTGGCGAACAGTGCGAGGAGCGGGATATGCTCGGACTTCTAACTATGTTAGAAGGAGCAGTATCCCGTCCAGGTGACCGTGCCTCGCTCGTGCTAGCATGTTGGCGTGCATGCTGGTCTTGAGCACTCCGAGATCCACCAGCTCGATCTTGGTCAAGCAAACGCATGGTACTGTGAGCACCATTACGCTCCCGGTCCCGCGCCTCCTAAGATGGGCGCGGTGCATGTACGGACGTCGAGGTCTTGGAGTGCGCCCGGTCATTGTGGGAGCCGGCTACGCCGCTGATGGGCAGCGCAGCCTTGTCCTTGGACCTGGCAGCACCGTGAGCTCCCTCGTCGACGCCCGTTCTTCTGCCGGCGTCTGCCCCATCAGCCGTTTGCTCTGGCGGTGGTGGGTTCGGCGCGGACGTAGCAGCCGCCTCCGAAGCCTTCTTCTTCGGCGGCATGTTGATGAAGATGATGAAGATCTAGCTCGTGTGAACGCCGGATCTGGTTCACACAACCTCAAAGCCCCTACTTGGCGCGCCAAAGATGCCGGGGGTATAATCCACGAGAACCTATGGGACCGGCGGACCGAGTCCCTTTCGGTTCGGCGGGGGCGAGGGTCGCACGAAGAGCGGATCGAGGCAAAGCACACGAGCAGTTTACCCAGGTTCGGGCCGCACGGATGCGTAAAACCCTACTCCTGCTTTGCGGTTTGTATTGAGTTCTTGCTGGGGAGCGCGGAGTGCTATAGTACACCCCAACAGCTAACGAGACCGAGCGTGAGTGTTCTCCTTTTTCTTCCTCCCCCCCACGTTGCGCATGGGCCTCCTTTTATATGCTCAAGGGGTCACCGACAGGTGGCAACGTAGACAAGGGTAAAAATGGAAAGGTGTTGCGGTTGGTACAGCTACCTGCTACAGTGTATCATACCTAACCCTGACGGCAGGGGACAATGGCATTAAATGCCCGTCTGCGTCGCCTAAATAGTGCTAAAGGGACCGTCAGGGACGCCACCGCTCGCCATGATGGCAATCTTGTCAGCGCCGCCTGCCACCGTGCACCGCTGGCTGCACAGCCTCCCGCCACGTACGCCTGGAAGGGTCCCAGAGCGACACGTTGGTGTATGTGCTGGAGCGCGGGCGCAGAGTGGTGGCTTGCCGCGGCAAGAGCCTTGCCGCGGTCGTTGTCTTGTCGCGTCCGGGAGCTTGTCGCTCACCGGGCCTTGCCGGGATGCGTGGCGCGTCGCGGCAAGTTCCTTGAGATGCCTTGGTTGGCCTTCCCAGCAAGCTCCTCTTGCCGGGGTCTTGTCTCCTTGGCTTGGATACTTTGTCCTTGAATGGCTCCAAAGGAACCATGAGGGACCTTGGCGGTCACCCGGCAAGCCTTGCCACGGGATGCTATGACTGCCCGTGCACAACTTCGGGACACTAGGGTACCCCTACTCTAGTACACCGACACACCGTGGCACGGTGTACCAAGTGGCACCCGGATGGTGGGCTTGGGAACCCTGCACACATCGTTTGGGGCCGTGAGCGACACCCCAGCCGGATCTCTTTGCGGATGGAACCCGAATAGGCGATAAACCTGTATGAGAGACTCGTGTGGTTAGTCAGGTCATGGCCGACACCCTCGCCCGGCTTCCACTTGAAGGTTGCCGAGGTACATGACGTGTACAGGGCTATAAGTGGCGAGAGCGTGTGTGAAGAAGTACACCCCTGTAGGGTCAACATTATCTATTCGAATAGCCGTTTTCCTCGGATATGGAAACTTGGAGGACTTATGTAGTACATAGACAACTTGAAGTGGATACTCTAAAATCCGCAAGATAAGCGTGAGTGCTATGGATGGCCTTCTCGTAGGGAGACGGGAACGGATCCATAGTGGAGTATTGATATGGTGAATATGTGGAGTCGTGTGCGTCTTCTCACCTCAAAGAAGTTTCTGATACTCGTAGTATAGGCTAGCCACTGAGTCAAAGCTGGCTTGCTGCTGTTAAAACTCCACCACCCCTTGTTGATAATGTTGCATATGTAGATAGTTCTGATGTAAAACTTGCTGAGTACCTTTGTACTCACGTTTGCTTATTTATGTTTTGTAGTTGGTTACACTAGTGACTTTGACGAGTAGCTTGTATCCCAGCTACGATCTTGTACCCTTGGGAGGGTCGTGTTTAGTCAGGCTTCTTAGTCTTTTCCTTTTGTAGTTGTCTGTACTCAGACATGTAATGCTTCCATTGCTTGTATGCTCTGAATGATGGGTCATGAGACCCCTGTTTGTATTGAATGCTATGTGGCTCTTCTGGGCCTTTATCTATATGAGTTTGAGTTATGTTGTGATGCCATGTTGTACAGCACATACTTGCATGTTATGCGTGCGTGTAACGTGTATTGCTATGTGTGGGATTCGACAACCTAGTTGTTTATCCCTGGTAGCCTCTCTTATGGGGAAATGTAGTCTTATGCTTCCATGAGCCATAGTAGTCCGCTACAGCCCGGTTCACCGGAGTCCTGCTAGCCCAGCACTACTGCTCCAGAACATTTAACTGGCCGGCATGTTATTCACTTCGTTCCTGTGTCTGTCCCTTCGGGGAAATGTCATGCGGTGACATCCGGAGTCCTGACTAGCCTGCTACAGCCCGGGTTCCTGGAGTCCTGTTAGCCCAGTGCTACAGCCTGGATTCATATGCTGTTGACCGACATGCTCGAGGTTGATTCATGTTTGCATGTCCCTGTAAGTTAGTGCCACTTTGGGTTCATGACTAGTCATGTTGGCCCGGGTTCTCTGTCATATGGATGCTAGTGACACTATCATATACGTGAGCCAAAAGGTGCAAACGGTCCCGGGCCAGGTAAGGTGGCACCCGTGGGAATACCATGCGTGAGACCGCGAAGTGATATGAAGTGTTACCTGCTAGATCGGTGTGACTTAGGATCGGGGTCCCGACAGCGTTGGTATCAGAGCCTGACTGACTGTAGGATTACCAAGCCAAACTGGTCGAAGTTGAGTCTAGAAATGCTTTAGTTATATAAGGGAATTGATTGTGGAAGGGAACGTAAGGCCCTTTTTACTCCTTTACCTCATGTCATTCTTTCTGAGTCAGCCTCTTCTTTTCTACGAGGGTTAAGGCCTAGGCTTCTCCTCTATCTCTCAGGATGACGTGTTACTAAACCGTAAAGTCTTAGGATTGTTGGGTTGTGTCTCCGTATAGTTCTACTACTTCCGTGTGTCCTGAGTTTGACCCAGAACCTTGATATTATGATGTTGATTGATTATGCTATTCCTTTGATGAATGTCTCAAAAATCCTTTTGAGCATTTACAACCGTTATGCTGCAGAATTTGTCCTAGGACTTCAAGAGTTTCCAATGCTTTTGCATTACATTCCGCATCCTTATGTCGATGCTAATTCCATCCTTGCTTCCTTGGTTTCTGTGCTAGGATGTCGTCTGCTAACCGAGGTTTAGTTGCTCGTAGCAAGAACCATGGAGATGGTACGGATGAGGATCCTCCTGACCAGCCTTTGATGGCAGAGTTCTTGTTAGCATCCGAGAGGAACAAGCGAGAGACTAACCGCTTGCTAGCACAGATTGAGCAGAACACCGCACATCAGCGTAAGAAGTTGGTTTCCATCACCGACTTCATTGGTCTGAAACCACCCACCTTCCATCATTCCATTGAGCCACTCGATGCAAATGACTGGCTCCGAAGCATCACTCACAAGTTGCATTCTTCGAACGTAGCTGAAGGTGACAAGGTCACCTATGCTACCTATCAGCTGGAAGGTCCTGCTAGTATTTGGTGGCAGAGCTATGAGGCTATGCTACCAGCTGGTCAGATTCCTACCTGGAAGGATTTCATCGAGGCTTTTCGGGAGCACCACATTCCTCAGGCTCTCATTGACCGCAGGAGGTTAGAGTTCTGTAGTTTTACCCAGGGTAAGCTGCCTGTTGATGCTTATAGTGGATAGTTTGGAAACCTCGCCCGCTATGCTACAGAAGAAGTGTCCACGGACGCTAAGAAGCAGGCTAGGTTCCGAAAGGGTCTCAACCCTAAGTTGCGTTGTGATCTCCACCTGCATCATTGTGATACTTTCCAGGCTCTTGTGAACAAGGCCATTAATGCAAAGACAGCTCAGCTCACTTACGAGGAGTCTCGTAAGCACAACTGTGATATGGGTTCTTCCTCCCGCTCTAGTTCTCAGAAGCGACAGATCTGGATTACGAACTCAGCTCTTCCACCTGGATATGCACCGAGGCCATCCGATGTGGCGCCTCACCCAGCTCAGCAACATGCTCCACCCAGTCCTATTAGTGGACCACTTGCCAATGTGGGTCCACATCCTACCTCAGGAACTTGCTTCACTTGCGGAGAACCAGGACACTATGCACGTGACTGCCTTCAGTCTAGTTATACTCCACCCCAGTCTGAGAGGTCTGTTGGCCGTGAAAAGCCAACAGGCAAGGTGATCAGTACCAAGCCAGCCACCACTGAACGATCATGTGTGCACCACATCTCGGCTATAGAAGCTCAAGATGATCCCGACGTCGTATTGGGAACGCTTCTTGTCAATTGTCACCCAGCTTCAGTTTTGTTCAATACTGGAGCATCCCACTCCTTCATATCTGAAGGTTATGCTCGGTTGCATGACATGTCATTTTGTGATATGCCAACTCCACTAATAATCCAGACTCCTGGTTCCAAATGGCAAACCTCCAAGGTAAGCCATGGTAATGAAATCCTTGTTGACAGACTGGTATTCCTTGCTTCTTTGATATCTCTCAAGCCTTCAGATATTAACATCATCTTGGGCATGGACTGGATGACATCTCATCATGCCAAGATCAATTGTTACACCATATCTGTTCAACTTACACATCCATCTGGTAAAATAGTCACTGTCTCTACTACAGTTGCAAGGCGTCAACTCTATTCTCTTAATGCCAGCCCTCTTCCAGACCTTGAAGATATTCCGGTAGTCTGTGACTTCCCGGATGTCTTTCCAGAAGAACTGCCAGGTATCCCACCTGACAAAGATGTAGAGTTTGTCATATAACTTATCCCAGGAACTGTCCCAATCTCTAGGAGACCACACAAGATGGCACCTTTGGAGTTAGCCGAGCTTAAGAAACAGCTTGATGAGTCCTTGCAAAAGGGTTTCATCTGTCCCAGTTCTTCTCCTTGGGCTTGTCCTGTCCTCTTCATCAAGAAGAAGGATGGTACGGATCGGATGGTTGTATATTATCGCCCCGTTAACATGGTCATGATAAAGAACAAGTATCCGCTCCCCAGGATCAACGACCTGTATGATCAGCTCGCTCGATCCTCAGTCTTTTCCAAGATGGATTTGAGGTTAGGCTACCACCAAATCAAAATCAGAAATGGGGACATCCCCAAAACGGCCTTTGTCACTCGTTATGGTCAATACGAGTACACTGTGATGTCTTTCGGCCTAACCAATGCTTTAGCTACTTTCTCCCGCTTGATGAACTCGATCTTCATGGAGTACTTAGATAAGTTCGTCGTGGTTTATCTCGATGATATTCTTATTTACTTGAAGAACGAGGAGGAGCATGCCGCACATCTTAGACTCGTGTTAGAAAAACTCAGAGAGCACAGCCTTTATGCCAAGTTCTCCAAGTGTGAATTTTGGTTGCCATAAGTGACCTATCTAGGCCACGTGATCTCTAGTAAGGGCATTGCTGTCAATCCTGAGAGAGTTAAAGCCGTTCTCGATTGGACTCCACCCGAAACGGTTAAACAAGTTAGGAGTTTCCTTGGTCTAGCCAGTTATTGTCGCCGCTTCGTTGAAAACTTCTCCAAAGTGGCCAAACCCCTCACGGAACTTCTCAAGAAAGATGAAAAGTTTGAGTGGTCCCCACAGTGTGAGCACAGTTTTCAGGAACTAAAAAGATGCCTGACTTCTGTGCCCATACTCGTGCCACCGGACTTCACTAAAGACTTTGTTATCTATTGTGATGCTTCGCGTCAAGGACTAGGTTGCATTCTTATGCAGGATCGTCATGTGATTGCCTATGGATCTCGACAGTTGCATCCACATGAGGAAAATTATCCTACACATGATCTAGAGCTTGCAGCCGTAGTCTATGCACTTAAGACTTGGTGACATTACCTTCTTGGTAACCGTTGAGAAATCTACACTAACCATCAGAGTCTCAAGTATATCTTTACCCAACCGGATCTGAATCTCAGACAGAGACGTTGGTTGGAGTTGATCTCGGATTACGACTTAGGAATCACCTACACCCCAGGCAAAGCCAATGTCATGGCTGATGCTTTAAGTCGTAAATCCTATTGCAACAACCTCATGTTGCAACAATGTCAACCACCTCTCCATGAGGAATTCTGTAAGCTTAACCTTCACATAGCTCCTCATGGTTCCCTTTCTACCTTGGTGGCGAAACCTACCCTTACGGATGAGATCATAGAGGCTCAGAAGCATGATACAGGAATCTCCCGATCAAGAAAAATATTTCCAAGGGAGTTGCCAACTGTTTCTCTATGGATGAACGAGGTGTTGTTTACTTTGGAAACCGTTTGGTGGTTCCCAAATGTCAATAGATGCAGCAACTGATCCTTAAGAAGGCCCATGACTCTCCTCTCACGATTCATCCCGGTAGTACAAAGATGTATCAGGACCTACGCCAGAGGTTCTGGTGGACTAGGATGAAGAGGGAAATCGCTCAGTATATTACCAACTGTGACGTTTGTCGTCGCGTTAAGGCAGAGAATCAAAGACCTGCTAGCACCCTTCAACCTTTAGCTATTCCCGAGTGGAAATGGGACAAAGTTGGTACGGACTTCATCACCGGCTTTCCCAGGACCAAGAAAGGAAATAATGCTATCTTCGTGGTCATTGATCGTCTTTCCAAAGTGGCTCACTTCCTACCTATTCGAGAGAGTATCACTGCTAGTCAGCTCGCTGACTTATATATCTCCCGAATAGTGTCACTGCATGGTGTTCCACTAGAGATCAATTCAGACCGTGGTAGTCTTTTCACCTCTCATTTCTGGGAAAGTTTCCAGAATGCCATGGGAACTCATCTTTCTTTCAGTACCGCTTTCCACCCTCAGTCAAGTGGTCAGGTGGGAAGGGTCAACCAAATTCTCGAAGACATGCTTAGAGCTTGCATTATCTCATTTGGTATGGATTGGGAGAAATGTCTTCCCTTTGCCGAGTTTGCTTATAACAATAGCTACCAATCCAGTCTTAAGAAAGCACCCTTCAAGATTCTGTATGGACGAAGATGTCGAACACCTTTGAACTGGTCAGAAACCGGTGAAAGACAATTCTTTGGACCGGATATGATCCAGGAGGCAGAAGAGCAAGTTCGCATCATTCATGAGAATTTGAAAACAGCCCAATCTCCTCACAAGAGCCAGTATGACCGTCGTCATAAGGAAGTGGCTTATGAAGTTGGCGACAAGGCTTACCTTTGTGTTACTCCTTTCAAGGGTACCCATCGTTTCGGTATCAAGGGCAAGTTGGCTCCTCGTTACATTGGTCCTTTTCGCATTCTTGCTAAACAAGGAGAGGTTGCCTACCAGTTGGAACTACCCCCACATCTTTCTCGAGTTCATGATGTCTTCCACGTCTCTCAACTCAGGCGTTGCTTCTCGGATCGAATCCGCAGAGTGGACCACGAAACGCTTGATCTCCAAGATAACCTCACTTATCGAGAGTACCCCGTTTGCATTCTGGATCAAGCAGAGCGTTTCACTCAATGTCATAACATCAAGTTTCTCAAGGTTCGACTTGAGTACCCCGCTTTCTTTCCGCCAACTCCTGAATCTTGGGACAAGATTTTTTCGAGTGGGGGCGAGTTGTCACATCCCTAGTTCTGGTATGTTATAGGTTTTCTTTGTGCATCATGTTTAAATTTCAAATGAAGTTGAATTGGGGATTGATAAACCCTAGCACAAATGCAATTGAAATAGGTTCAACCAAAATATTTTGAATGACCTCAAAATATCCTTTTAAAATGTTCATGATTTATGGAAAAAGGTGAAAGCCTCTACCAGAGATGATGCATATTTTTCAGGACATTTTGGTCATTGAATTAAATCATTATGGTATTTGAGTTGGAGTTTAAAATTTACCATTAAATATTGGTTGCTCCAAATATTCTGAAATTTGTTGTGTGGTTTGAAAATATTTCAAATATTCCTCACAAAAATTTACAGAATTAACCAAAGTGTTTTGGTTAGTATTTTATTTGCAAAAGAGTAGCAGAAATTAGAAAAACTGAAACAAATAAGAGAGAGAGGGAGAAAGCACTTACCTAGCGCTCACCTGGCAGCCCATCTGGCCGACCCAGCCCACCAGGGGCAGGGAGGTCTTCTTCCTCCCGCCAGTCGGATGCACAGCGCGTGCCCGACGCACGCACGGCCGCCGCACACCACCTCCTACCTCCCTGCTTGCTCCCGCGACCCCTGGAGACACCACACAGACCCCCTCGACTCTCTCTCACTCTCCCTTCGCTCTCTGCTCTCTCCCCTGGCCTCTAGCCCCTCTCCCGAGCAGACCCGAACCCGCTCGTTGCCACCGACGCCATTCACCATAGCCACCGTGCCCCTCTAGGCCTCTCATCTTGCCCAGAGCTCCGCCCCGCCGCCTGCTACGTCCTCAACGAGCCAGGCGACCCGGGAAGCTCTGCATCAACGCCATCTCCATCTTCTTCATCGTCGGCCACTGAAGCTTGCCGGCATGGATTCGCGAGCTCTAGACCCTCCCCGGCCTTGCCGTTGACTCTGCTGGATTCGCCGGGAGCCCCTGTCTCTTTCCCCTCTCTCCCCATGCTCGTCCGTGCCTTCTAGCCACCGTGGCCATCGGAACCGATTGCTCCTCGCTGCCGGCCATGTCGCCACCGCGGCTACGACCGTGCAAGCACGCGTCCAAGCTTACCACTGAGCTCACCGCACCCCCACGAGTCCAAGCTTACCACTAAGCTCACCGCACCCACACGCCAACTTTCAACCCAATCTGAGAACATTTTCTGGCCGCTTATAAAATACTATTTCGGACATGTCGCGGGCGCGTGCAAGTGTGGTCGGGCTCAGAACGAACAATGGAAAGAACGAGGAGACCGGGACGGATGCAAGTTTTGAAAACGTGATGATGCAAAGCACATGATGACATGACAAGATGCAACACGCAAGCGAATGACAAGACAACAACAACGAATAACTGGAAGACACCTGGCATATCGGTCTCGGGGTGTTACAACACTCCACCACTACGAGAGGATCTCGTCCCAAGATCTAGAATGTCACCGGAGGGACAACGGAAGAGGAAGAGAAGAGGTGAAACTAAGTTGCTTCTTTGACAAACGAGTGAAACCACGAACCTTGCGAGGTTGAGCAAATTTGAAAGAAAGAATACAACGAAGATGAATGAAGTTGAAAACCTCCCTTAGAAATGAGGAACAAGGAACAACAACTTCGGGCAGCACTCCGATTGAAAAGAAAAGGAATTGAATAAGAACTTGATAAGATGAGAAGATACTTGATGAAATCACAACACACTGCCTCCGGAACTATTGAATGAATGGAGCAAGGGGTAAGAAAGATTCCAGACAGCACTCCGGTTGAAAGAGATGCAAGGCTTGATAAGGCGAAAAGAACTTGATCAAAAAGGCTCAACACTCCGGTTAAATGGATAGGCATGAAAAGAACATGATCTTTGACAAAACGAAATGATGGGTGAAAAACAACAACATCGCGATGCCTCCGGAATGAAATAATAGAAGATAGATAATTGAAATAGGAGAATTGAGAAGAAAATGCCAACTTATGCCACAAAAGAGCTTGGGAAGGCATCCTTAGGAGAAGGGTCGATCGGAGTTGTCAGAAATCCAACAACGAAAGGATAAGCTTGAAGTGGGCTTATGGAAAACATCTCAACACGGAGGTGAACTTCTGCCACTAACGAAAACAAGATTGGATTGATAAGAACAAGGAGACGAGAAACTATTTCACCGGGAGGACAAAAGAAAAACTTGGGTCAATTATATGCCTCACAATAGCAAAATCCTTATGGAAGGCTTTAGGTGAAACATGACGCAAGATAACTCGAACAAAAAGGTTGGTGGATTTAAACTACCTCATTCTTAACAACATGTGAATCATGAAACATGAACTAAAATTATCAAGAATGACATAATACCACCTCCAATGATACGGTAAAAAGTATTGCACTCCGGATTGCAAGATGAAGAAAACTTGAACTCCTCAAACAAAACATGTGTTGGGCACTGTGTTTATTTTAGAGTAATATCTTGGCAGATCTTAGCTCCGAGAGAAATCTTGAAGAACAATTGAAGAATGAAAAGTATCCTTGCAAATCATCATGTTGAGCCTTCGTGAAGAACTCCGGTAATAAAAGAATGATCAAAAGGAAGGAAAGAGAAGTTGAAAACACAAGGTGAAACCTTGTAATGATTTAGATGGATCTCCGTGGTGATATAATTGCGAGAGGTTGGAACTCCGAGAAAGAAAAGATGAACAAAAGAAAATCAAGAATTTGATGAACCTCCGGAATAAGGAATTAAATCACTTGGATGAGACAAGAATAAGAATTACATTATGCTTATCCTTCACCAATTAAATTGATGACAATCAACGGATTTGGCATATTACTTATTCTCGTAGAAAAGATTAAGAGAGATATAACATAAACTTGAGAATGCCTTCCACGAACCACTGGTAGGATGAAATAACGAATGAATTAATATGATAACCATGGAAGAGGCTCTTGGAAGAACCACCGTAATAATTGAAAAGGATTAATGAAAAGATAAAGAAACACCGGGAAGAATTAGAGAAAGAATGAAGATACTTAAGATAATTTAGATGCAAGTGAACGAAGAGATCCCGAACTTATCAGAGAAAACTTGAATGATGCACTAGTAAGATTTGGAGAGCAAGAGCTGAAAGCTAGAATGAATAATATTTGAAAAGATGGCCTTCGGAGGAAAGAAATGAAAAATAACTCATAAAATGCTCCAGATAGGTGAAAAGAATACTCACAATCGAAAACAATTATGAGAAGATGGCACGAAGCTAGAGCCATGAATCTTGAAGAGAATGGAGCAAGATATGAAGGGAAACTCTTCTTCGGTATTCAAAAGTTGAGAATGACGACGAGAAATTCCACCATGAATTATTTAGACACTCCAGAAGAATCAAAACGAAGAGGTTGAGCCAACGATGAAAATAATTCAACACATCTTGGAGAAAAACATAAGACTGATGATAATTCATTCTTACGTCAACTTCGAAAAGAATTTTTGATGATAGCTCCGGGAGAATTAGAAGTGTCAGGTAAGATCGTGGAAAAAGACCTGTGGGTTAGGGCCCACTGAAAAGATACACCATTGAATGATTTTTGAAGAGAGATTGCACCGGTTCATATAAATGGCTTGAATGAGATAACAACCTCGAAATATGTTGAACGAATCTTGAATGACAAGACAATCCTTCTGAGATATCTTTAGCACTCCGGAATAATTGGATAGCGAGAAATGACTGAATATAAAGTGCACCGGCATGAGAAGGCATTTGAAATACGGAAAAGAATATGATTAACACCGAAAGCTTGAATTGGTTCCACCGGAGAAGAAAGATAATGGATAATGATGTACTTGAGGTTCCGTTAGGATCTTCATGAAAATCACCGGGTAAGAACATTGACGGAAAAGAATGGAGAGACTTCATAATCATAAGACAGATACTTGATAAAGAAATCTTAGTCCTTGAAGAAAAAGGGTGGGTGGGCGGGAAAACAAAGACAATTTGGAATGGACGAAACGAACACCGCTGAGAAAACTGAGATTGGATCTTGCTGATGTTGAAATGATCCGATCCACTTGAAGAGAAGCACATCGGTTAAAAAGGATTGACAAAATGATCTCGGTTATCATGAAGGATTTGTATTCACATCGGAGTATGAGAACACCACTTGGGGAAGGTATGGAATCAACATTTGACTTCGAAGCAACTCGAATACCATAGCTCAAAAACAAAACAAAGGATTGGCTTGCAAAATAAGCTAGAAAAAACATATGATAGAGATTTCGTCCGAAGTTTTCGTGGTGGGGCCTACACGGGCTCGATCATACAGCACCATCATGTACAAGGCAGTGCACATGACATACGAAGCGTCCCTGAGTCGGCATAGCGAAGGACTCTTTAAGAAACACCGAGACCACTGTAAAACCAACCGTGGATAGGCCGACCACTAGACGTTGAACCCCAATTTCATATCATACATCTGTCGAAAAGATATCCTAAGAGCTACTTGAATTCCCACTTATAAACTCCCTAAACTTTCCGGTTATGCAATCAAGTGTTGGGGATACAGGGGAAGCATAATATCTCACCCAAACTAACAAATCCTACATCCAGCTGTATCCATCCTTCAACACATAACCAAGAAAACCTTCGGAAATCATTTACCTCAACCTTCGGAAAGCATCCGTTATACGAGTTATGGCAATACTCCCTAACCCCCGTCCCAGTACTGGGTGGCGTCGAGGTTATCTCACCAACAACTGCATAAAAGAGATTTTCGATGTCGGCGAAACTCAGGTATTCCAGAACTGCAACGATAAAATTGTGACGACAACACCTCGGAGCTCAACTCCCCGGGACACTGCCACAACCCCTAAATGTCAGGAGGCACCAAAAACAATGTTTTTGTCACAAAACCATCGGAACGATTCCAAGATACCCGCGTGATCCTAAATTTTTTTAGAGAAATTTGAGAAGAGAAGAGTCAAAACTCTACGTCAGGATGCCTCACCAGAGCGACGAAGGGACTGAGGAGTAAAAAGAATTCCTAACTCTCTGATATATATGATCCTAAATGACTCAAAACATTTTTCTAGACTCATCAACGCCAATGATTCGATCAAGCAGGGGGGCTCCTAAGGTCAGGGAAGGCTCCGATACCAACTTGTAATGCCCTCGATGGGGCTATATCTCCCATGTGTCGAAGCACGACTTAGAGGCATAACCGCATTGAAAGCAATGTCGCAAGTGAGGTAATCTTCACACAACCCATGTAATACATAAGGGAAAGAGAGATACACAGTTGGCTTACAATCGCCACTTCACACAATACATGAATAAAGCATTAAACCATCCAGATACAATCAAGGTCCAACTATGGAACCAAAATAAAAGAAGACTACCCCAAATGCTACACAGATCCCCGATCGTCCCAACTGGGCTCCACTACTGATCGACTGAAACGAAACAACACAATGGACAAGATCTTCATCGAGCTCCTCCTTGAGCTTGGTTGCATCACCTGAACAGTATCATCGACACCTGCAAGCTGGTTTTGGAAGTATTTGTGAGTCACGGGGACTCAGCAATCTCACACCCTCGCGATCAAGACTATTTAAGCTTATGGGTAAGGTAAAAGGTATGAGGTGGAGCTGCAGCAAGCGACTAGCATATATGGTGGCTAAACATACGCAAATGAGAGCGAGAAGAGAAGGCAAGGCATGGTCGATAAAACTATGATCAAGATGTGATCCTAGAACAACCTACGTCAAGCATAACTCCAACACCGTGTTCACTTCCCAGACTCCGCCGAGAAGAGACCATCACGGTTACACACGCGGTTGATGTATTTTAATTAAGATCAACTTCAGGTTTTCTACAACCGGACATTAACAAATTCCCATCTGCCCATAACCGCGGGCACGGATTTCAAAAGTTCAAAACCCTGCAGGGGTGTCCCAACTTAGCCCATCATAAGCTCTCATGGTCAACGAAGGATATTCCTTCTACCATGACAATCCAATCAGGCTCGGCATCCCGGTTACAAGACATCCTCGACAATGGTAAAACAAGTCCAGCAAGACCGCCCGATGTGCCGACATCCTGATGGGAGCTCCACATATCTTGTTCTCAGGGCAACACCGGATGAACACTACGTACAGCTAAAACCAGCCCTCAAGTTTCCTCGAGGTGGCGCTGCAAGTGGCTCTGTTTCGGACCAACACTTAGACAAGCACTGGCCCGGGGGGGGGGGGGGGTTAAAATAAAGATGACCCTTGGGCTGGCCTAACCCAAGGGAAAGCGAGGCTAGGTGGTGAATGTTAAAACCAAGGTTGGGCCTTGCTGGAGGAGTTTTATTCAAAGCGAACTGTCAAGGGGTTCCCATTATAACCCAACCGTGTAAGGAATGCTATAATCGGGAACATAACATCGTTAAGACAGAAACTAGGACAACAAGAGTGGAACAAAACACCAGGCATAAGGCCGAGCCTTCCACCCTTTACCAAGTATATAGATGCATTAATTAAATAACAGATATTGTGATATCCCAACAAAATAACCATGTTCCAAACATGGAACAAGCTCCAATCTTCACCTGCAACTAACAACACTATAAGAGGGGCTGAGCAAAGCATTAACGTAGCCAAACAACGGTTTGCTAGGACAAGGTGGTTAGAGGCTTGGCTTACCAAGATGGGAGGCATGATAAGCAAGTGGTAGGTATCGCAGCATAGGCATAGCAAAAGAGCGAGCATCTAGCAAGCAAAGATAGAAGAGATTTCGAGGGTATGGTCATCTTGGCTGAAATCCCGCAAGGAAGAAGAACGAGTCCATGAAGAAGATAAAAGGACGTAGTCGAACGAATCCTCACAACACGACGTTATCGGAACCAACCCGAAGAAGCAACACCGGAAAGAAGCAAACAATCATGGTAAACAACCCTCACATAATCATGGCATGATGCATAACCAAGTATGAGGCATGTCCGGATTAAAGAGGCATGGCATGGCAAAGAGCACAAACAATCCTACAAATTAAGTGGAGCTCAATATGCAACTCCGTTGCATATTGACGAAACACCACGTGACTTATTTAGTTCGATCTTGTTTATGTACCCAACAATATTAAATGTTGTTAAACATGGCAAGAGGGTGAAGCAAATGAAAACTACCTATCTAGGCAAGTTTAAATGAGGCCGGAACAACAAACAACAATTCTGGAAAACCCTCATATGCATATATTGGGTTTGGTGTTGTTATGCCCTAAACCATATTTTATAGTTGTTAAACATGCAAAGTGATGTCACCATGTTAAACTAGGTATTTTTCTACCCCATTTACATATAAAATTTATTAAATTCGGAGTTACGGTTATTTAGTTATGACAAATCATTTTAACATGGCATAGGAGCAAATTTAACCAAACAGCATTTTAAACATTTTAAGCATGGATGAAAATGACATATTATGAAACCAGATGAAAAACTAAGCATTTTACATATAAAGTTTGTTATAATCCGATGCACCGTTTGTGAGATATTAAATGCATGATGATGAAGGACTTTTCTGTAAAACTGGCACTCTCTGGGAAAAAGCTAAAATCGTAGAACCTAAAAAAACCTACACAAGCGGAATCTAAATAGTGCACTGGGCGGCTGGGCTGCTCACCTAGCTGGGCTTAGCCCAGATCGGTGGAGGTGGGAGCTGGGCCGTAGACAACGGTGAAGGGGAGGTGGCCCAGGTGCGTGCGGTCGATCTGGAGTCGGTCAACGCGAGAGGCCGAGGCGCGCTCTTTGAGGGAGTCCTGGATTAGGGGGTCTCCGGACAGCCGGACTATCTCCATTGGCCGGACTATTATACTATGAAGATACAAGATTGAAGACTTCGTCTCGTGTCCGGATGGAACTCTACTTGGCGTGGAAGGCAAGCTAGGCAATACGGATATGGATATCTCCTCCTTTGTAACCGACCTTGTGTAACCCTAACCCTCTCTGGTGTCTATATAAACCAAACGGTTTTAGTCCATAGGATAACAACTACAACATACAATCATACCATAGGCTAGCTTCTAAGGTTTAGCCTCTCTGATCTCGTGGTAGATCTACTCTTGTACTACCCATATCATCAATATCAATCAAGCAGGACGAAGGGTTTTACCTCCATCAAGAGGGTCCGAACCTGGGTAAAACATCATGTCCCCTGCCTCCTGTTACCATCCGGCCTAGACGCACAGTTCGGGACCCCCTACCCGAGATCTGCCGGTTTTGACACCGACATTGGTGCTTTCATTAAGAGTTCCTCTATGTGTCGCTATTAGGCTTGATGGCTCCTACTATCATCGATAGCGATGCGGTCCAGGGTGAGACTTTTCTCCCTGGACAGATCTTCATATTCGATGGCTTTGCACTACGGGCTAATTCTCTTGGCCATCTTGAGCAGATTGAAAGCTACGCCCCTGGCCATCAGGTCAGATTTGGAAGTTTGAACTACACGGCCGACATCCGCGGAGACTTGATCTTCGACGGATCTGAGCCACAGTCGGGCGCGCCGCACTATCGCGATGGGTATGACCTAGCTGTGCCGCCGAACAATACCGCAGAGGCTGCGCCCGCATCAGCTCCGACCCTTAGCTTAGAGCCAACTGCGCCAGTCGAGGACGGGTGGTTAGACACCGCCTTAGGGGCTGCAGTCTCAACGGCGATCGAGCCGAACACCAGCCTAACCCTCTGCGCAACCCATGACTCCAAGGTGCCGGACTCTTTTCCGGACTCCGAACCATCCGCGCCCCTGCCAATCGAATCCGATTGGGCGCCGGTCATGGAATTCACCGCCGTGGATACTTTCAGCACTCGCCCTTCGGCGACATTCTGAATTCACTAAGGTCTCTCTCTTTGTTAGGAGAGCCCTGGCCGGATTATGGCAAATAGGATTGGGATGCGGACGAGGAAGAAATTTGACGCCCACCCACCATCCACTTTGTAGCCACCGTCGATGATTTAACCGACATGCTCGACTTAGACTCTGAAGACATCAACGGTATGGACGACGATGTAGGAGACGAACATGAACCAGCACCTATAGGGCACTGGAAAGCCACCTCGTCATATGACATATACATGGTGGATACACACAAAGAAGGCAATGGCGACGGGATAGTGGAGGATGACCCCTCCAAGAAGCAACCCAAACGCCGACGTCAGTGGCGCCTCTCTAAGTCCCACCAAAGCAAAAGTGGTGACACCGGCACAGGAGATAATAACACTCCGGATAGTGCCGAAGACAACAACAAACCCCTCCAGCAAGATTTAGAGCAGGAGGATGGAGGAGCCAGCTCTCCTGAGAGAGAGGCAGACAGAGAGGAGGAGGATGACAATCACATGCCTCCCTCCGAAGACGAGGCAAGCCTCGGCGACCATGAATTCGCCATACCAGAGGATCCCGTCGATCAAGAGCGCTTCAAGCGCCGGCTCATGGCCACGGCAAATAGCCTGAAGAAAAAGCAGCAGCAGCTTCAAGCTGATCAAGATCTGCTAGCTGACAGATGGACGGAAGTCCTCACAGCCGAGGAATATAAACTCGAGCGCCCCTCCAAGAGTTACCCAAGGCGCATGTTACTACCCCGGCTGGAGGAAGAAGCATACGATACGGCTGATCGGCCACCTCGTGGCCGCGATAGAGAGGCATTCTAGCCAAAAGCTCAGCCTCCACCCCAACGCCATTCAAATATAAAGGCATGGGTAGATACGCCAAACCTGCAAGACATATTGGAGGACAAGGCAAAGCATACAAGATCGATTTACGGATCACGAGGGTGCACCACTCTGCGAGACGACAAACATCACGCCGGATACAGTAAAAGCAAATCCGACCGGGCCGAACACAGCAGGCAAGACCCATTCGAGCTGCATCGCGATATAGCCCAATACAGAGGCGCTGCACACCCTTTATGCTTCATAGACGAAGTAATGGAACATAAATTCCCGGAAGGTTTCAAACCTGTAAATATTGAATCATACGACGGCACAACAGATCCCGCAGTATGGATTGAGGATTTCCTCCTCCACATCCACATGGCCCGCGGTGATGACTTACACGCCATCAAATACCTCCCACTAAAGCTCAAAGGACCAGCGCGGCATTGGCTTGACAGCTTGCCAGCGGACTCCATTAGCTATTGGGAAGATCTGGAAGCCGCATTCCTCGACAACTTTCAGGGCACTTATGTGCGACCACCAGATGCCGATGATTTGACCCACATAATTCAGCAGCCATAAGAGACGGCCAGGCAATTCTGGACTCGGTTCCTTACAAAGAAAAATCAAATCATCGACTGCCGGATGCAGAGGCCTTAGCGGCTTTCAAGCACAACATCCGAGACGAGTGGCTAGCCCGGCACCTTGGTCAGGAAAAGCCAAAATCTATGGCAGCTCTCACGACGCTCATGACCCGCTTTTGTCCAGGAGAAGACAGCTGGCTGGCTCGCAGTAATAACATATCAAAGAACCATGGTACCTCAGATACCAAGGACGGCAATAGCAGGTCACGTCGCAACAAGCATAAGCGCCGCATTGAGAGCGAAAAT
Source organism: Triticum aestivum (assembly GCF_018294505.1). NCBI lineage: Eukaryota > Viridiplantae > Streptophyta > Magnoliopsida > Poales > Poaceae > Triticum > Triticum aestivum. The sequence goes on from NC_057812.1 coordinate 484,666,449, forward strand.
ACTGAGGATACGGCAGTGAATGCCGGATTCAAAGGTTCTAAACCCGGTCAGCGGAAAAAGCCATTCAAACAAAGTACGCCGGGTCCGTCCATCTTGGACCGTATACTCGATCGCTCGTGTCAAATACACGGCACCCCAGAGAAGCTAGCCAATCACACCAACTGGGATTGTTGGGTGTTCAAGCAGGCCGACAAGTTAATTGCCGAAAACAAGGACAAGGGGCCGCATAGCGATGACGAGGAGGAGCCCCAGCAGCTGCACACTAGAGGACACAAGAGGTTTCCCCCGCAAGTGCGGACGGTGAACATGATATACGCAACCCACATCCCCAAGAGGGAGCGGAAGCGTGCACTCAGGGACGTATATGCGTTGGAGCCAGTCGCCCCAAAGTTCAACCCTTGGTCCTCCTGTCCAATCACCTTCGATCGCAGGGACCACCCCACTAGTATTCTTCATGGTGGATTCGCCTCACTGGTCCTAGACCCAATCATCAACGGATTTCACCTCACTCGAGTCCTTATGGACGGCGGCAGCAGCCTGAACCTGCTTTATCAGGACACAATGCGCAAAATGGGTATAGACCCCTCAAGGATCAAACCCACAGAGACAACATTTAAGGGCGTCATTCCAGGTGTAGAGGCCCATTGCACAGGCTCAATTACACTGGAAGTGGTCTTTGGATCCAAGTATAACTTCCGACGCGAAGAGTTAATCTTCGATATAGTCCCGTTCCGCAGTGGTTATCACGCGCTGCTCGGGCGAACCGCATTTGCTAGAGTCAATGCGGTACCGCATTATGCATACCTCAAGCTCAAGATGCCAGGACCTCGCGGAGTTATTACAGTCAATGGAAACGCAGAACGCTCTCTCCGGGCAGAGGAGCACACCGCAGCCCTTGCAGCAGAAATGCAAAGCAGCCTCTCAAGGCAATCAACCAGTTCGGCGCTTCACAGCCTGGACACCTTCAAGCGCGCTCGGGGCAATCGGCAAATAGACCGCCTGGCGCGATCTGAGCTTGCATAGCAATACGGCGGCCACCCCAATCCCAGCCCAGCGGTGAAACTCGTGCCACGCATACATAATTATGCATTAAAAATACCATGGGCATAGGTGGGGAGGGGTGCACGACTGCGGCACGCTCCAAGACGCGGCCTAAACCGCAATAGGGGCTTCCCGTTCGGTTATTTTTATTTTTCTTCCAGGACCTTAATCTCTAGAAACATTGTCTCGCAGCACTATTGCCGAACACATGATGCAGCAACCAAGGAGGTAGACAGCTACGTTATACCACGGAATTCCCAGGTTGATTATAGTAATGAGTGAAATATTCAATTTAATATCATTCCGCAGCTTGCCCTTGGAAGGGACATAGTCCTACTCTTTGCTTATCGCACTATCCGTATCACTCTGCTTTAACGCAATTTTTTAATAAACAATGCATGACATTACGACTATTATTGCATTCTTGTTATATATATAGATCTATGTGTTCATCAATGATGCCTTGCAACCGTACACTATGGTACGACCAATACACCAGGGGCTTACGTACCCCACAATGCGGTGCGAAAAGTCTGAACACTTTCACAAGTGCGGCACCCCAAACTTATAGCATTATATGCATCGGCTCCGAATCATGTCTTTGATCAAATGTTGGGTTTGCCCGTCTCCTATGTTTTGGTACCTTACGTTCCACTCTATCGGCTAAGGTAGCGCTAGGAAAACTACTGCAATTGTGCCCCAGTTCTGCTGGGTTCAGCACCTCAGTAGAGAAAGCTAAAACTGACTGTCATGATAAGGCGAGAGACTGGTCGCTGTTCGGCGAGGTTTTCAAGTCCCTAAAGACTTATGCCGCTTAGAGCGAGGGGCCGGCCCTGTTCGACTTAAAGGCGTGTATCGCGCCCCGAATTCGGCATTCCAAATACCAGGGGCTTCACCAAAAAATTATAGAATTCTATGGCTAAGTGAGAGTGATAAAGCATTATTAGTCCGGTTGCCTTGTTCGCTGTGCTGAGCACCTCCCTCGAAGGACCCAAACATGGGAACAAGAGTGCTCAGGTTTATCCCGAACACCCCAGCACTCGTGGCATGGGGGCAGAAGCCGAGGACTAGCCATCTCTCAGATTGGATAAACAGCCAAACAAAAGGTAATATTTTAAATTCCAACAAGTGTTGCATAGCGCATATGAAACAAGTTTTCATACATACAGGATAAAACGAGCAAGTCTCATTCAAATATATAATCTTTTGAACACTCATCCGCGATGAGACGGGCACCCGGCAGAACACCCTCGTAGCACATCTCGGGGTGGCGGTGCTCCTTGCCCTCCGGCAGCCCCTCCTTGATCAGCTTCATGGCGTCTAGCTTGACCCACTGCAATTTCACACGGGCGAAAGCCCGGCGTGCACCTTTAATGCAGACAGATCACTTGACGACCTCCAGCCGCATGCAGGCATCCACAAGCCGCCTCACCAGGCCGAAGAAGCTGTTCGAAAGGGCGTCGCCAGGCCACAGTCGGACTATAAAGCTCTTCATGGCCTGATCGGCCGCCTTATGTAGCTCGACCATCTGCTTTAGGTGGTCGCTCATTGGCACCGGATGTTCGGCCTCAGCATACTGAGACCAGAACAGCTTCTCCGTCGTGCTTCCGACCTCGGCCTGGTAAAATTGTGCGGCATAGGACACACTGCGGGGCAAATCTGCGAATGCTCCTGAAGAGCTCTGGATCTGGGTAAGTAATCGGTAATTTACTTTTACATGCTTGCTTTGCATATAGAAAGCCTTACCCGCCGCTATCTTCTGCATCGCGTCGATCTCTTGGAGGGCCTTTTGGGCTTCGGCCTTGGCACTTTTTACACTCTCGAGGGCCGCGGCAAGCTCAGACTCCCGCGTCTTGGAGTCAAGCTCCAACGCCTCGTGCTTCGCCACAAGAGCCTGGAGCTCTTGCTGCACCTCGCCCACCCGAGCCTCGTGCTTCTCTCGCTCGGTGTGCTCCTTGGCCGCTTTATCTTCAGCCTTGGTTAGCGCTTGTGAGGGAGTCCTGGATTAGGGGGTGTCCGGATGGCCGGACTATACCTTCGGCCGGACTCCTGGACTATGAATATACAAGATTGAAGACTTCATCCCATGTCTGGAAGGGACTTTCCTTGGCGTGGAAGGCAAGCTTGGCGATACGGATATGTAGATCTCCTACTATTGTAACCGACTTTGTGTAACCCTAACCCTCTCCGGTGCCTATATAAACCGGAGGGTTTTAGTCCGTAGGACAACATACAGAACAACAATCATACCATAGGCTAGCTTATAGGGTTTAGCCTCTCCGATCTCGTGGTAGATCTACTCTTGTACTACCCATATCATCAATATTAATCAAGCAGGACGTAGGGTTTTACCTCCATCGAGAGGGCCCGAACCTGGGTAAAACTTTGTGTCCCTTGTCTCCTGTTACCATCCGGCCTAGACGCACAGTTCGGGACCCCCTACCCGAGATCCGCCGGTTTTGACACCGACATTGGTGCTTTCATTGAGTTCCTCTGTGTCGTCGCCATCAGGAAGGATGCCTTCACTACAAGAAATATGTCAACTTATGACCTTCTGTCACTGACCCTCGAAGAATTGGTCATAAATTTATGACCATTTTAGACCAATTGGTTAAAAGCTATTCAGGGGGCTTCAAACCCTAAACCATTGCGACCATTTTGGTCAGAAAGGTCGTAATTTCCTTACACGAAATGGTCACAAAGCAAATAGTGCTAGTCCGCTGCCTTATTTCTAGTTGTTAATGACCAATATAGATGGTCATAACCTTGTAGATTGTGGTGGGTTGTGATGACTAGGCGCCATCTCATCAGTTTTGCCTATGTGTCATGTCCATGTGGCAGTTTTAGACCTAGGTTGTGAAGCAACCTATATTTCTATCATTCCCAAAATTCCCAAAAAAATCTCATAAATTCTTTGGGTCATATATTCATCAAATATGTAAAAATCCTTCCTTGCCTAGTTCAAAACTAATTCAACAATATTCATTTTCCTATTATGTTCACAACAACACTTTATGAAGGAAGTGCTATTTATATATTCTTGATTGCCCTACCAATTTTTGGGCACTCTTTCCTATCCAAATCATTACCGCATGACAAAATTCAGCTCCATTTGCCTAGCAAATCTTCCTCGGCAAATTTCCAAAGTTTTTGTCCACCTAGAAGCATTGTGAAGGAAGTACCTTTTTTATATCTCTAAATGACATGAAATTTATACAGTTTCTTCATATGCCCAAATTATCACCCTCCTCCAAATTGCAGCTCAGTCAAATCATCTATGTGAGCCCAGGTTCAATTTATATTTTATGGCCAAATTGGCACGTTGCAAAGCAAGTGTTATATAGACCCCTCCTATTACCCTCAAACTTTTCGGGCACTCTTCCATACCCAAATCATTGCCACATGATAATATTCAGCTCAATTTTCCTAGTAAATCTTTCTCGGGAAATTTCCAAAGTTTCTACCTCGAGAGAAGCTTTGTGAAGTAAGTACTAGCTAGGCTTACCCAAATGATCTGAAAATTGACCAGCGCATGACCATACCTAAGTAACTTACCTACACCAATTTTGAGCTCATTTCATTCATCCAATCTCTCTCACTAGTTTTCCCAAGTTTCTGTCCATAGAAGAGCATTGTGAAGGAAGTACTACTTTGGCATGTCCAAATGGTATCAATTTTCTACAATGCTTTCCTATGCCCAAATAACCATCCTCCACAAAATTTCAGCTCAATCCATTCATTATTTTGAGCCCAGCTTCAACATTCATATTTTTGTCCAGCGTGGTACTTTGCAAAGCAAGTACCACCTAGGATCCTCCTTTTGAGCTAAAAATTTGTGAAGACATTCTCCTTAGTAGATGATCATCCTCAGCCAAAACTCACGCCCATTGGCCATGTGCATTTCCCGTACCGCTAATCAAACACTTGGCTGCTAATTCATGTTTGAGCATCGATCGGTCTTCTCGTGAGAATCTTATGTTGTAATTTTCTTCCTAGCACCAACCTGGGGAGTGCCCAACCCACTAGACATGCCTAAGCCGCCCAGAACACATGGCAACATTACGGTCACGCGGTGACCACGCGACGGGCATGCGAGTTTACGCGCTCTAGAGTTGAGGCCCTCGGCCACCGCCCAAACCTCGACGTATCGCCACCAAACCATGTATTTATGATTAAATAGGTCCTTATGTAACTAGAAATGATTTTTGGAAAAAATAAATAGCAAACTATGAGGCAGCTGCAGTTCAAATTTGACCCGCTTCCAACTAAATCGGTGGAAATTTGTCTTTTTCACGAGAGGTGGATCAAAAAATTTTACACCCAACCATTTTGTCAATTGTGCATTAAATATGGCCTAGTATTTTATAAAAATGATTCGGTCCAATTTTGCAACAATTATTTGGTAGTTCCTTCACAAAAAAACCTCCTTTCGGGCACTCGAAAAATGGAAAATGGTTTTTTCGTCCAACGAAAATGAAAACTTCCTTAGGAAACATTGTTTTCCATTCCAATATGCACCCTTGTGCACAATATGAGATCATTTGAACAAACTATGCCATGAATGTGGCCATAAGATTGATCATTTGGCTTGAAAGCCATTGATCTCCACACATGATAGCTCGTTTCTAAGAACACTTTTTTAAAATAATTGCCGTATTACAAGTTTGTTATTTTTCCTAGGAACTTGGCCACATATGATGACACAATGCGAAGGTTTCCCAATGTTTTGATTTTTTTTGAATTTTTTATACCCGTTTCAAAATGCGGTCAAAACGGCGGGAATGACCATTCCTAGCTAGTGGTTGAATCTTGGAATTTTTTGGTGTTTCTCTGATTAAATAGATACTTATGTACCTAGAAATGATTTTTGAAAAAAATAAATAACAAACTATGAGGCAGCTGTAGTTCAAATTTGACCCGCTTCCAACTGAATCGGCGGACATTTGCCTTTTTCACGAGAGGTGGATCAAAAAAATTTACACCCAACCATTTTGTCAATTGTGCGTTAAATATGGCCTAGTATTTTATAAAAATGATTCGGTCCAATTTTGCAACAATTATTTGGTAGTTCCTTCACAAAAAAACCTCCTTTCGGGCACTCGAAAAATGGAAAATGGTTTTTTCGTCCAACGAAAATGAAAACTTCCTTAGGCAACATTGTTTGCCATTCCAATATGCACCCTTGTGCACAATATGAGATCATTTGAACAAACTATGCCATGAATGTGGCCATAAGATTGATCATTTGGCTTGAAAGCCATTGATCTCCACACATGATAGCTCGTTTCTGAGAACACTTTTTTAAAATAATTGCCGTATTACAAGTTTGTTATTTTTCCTAGGAACTTGGCCACATATGATGACACAATGCGAAGGTTTCCCAATTTTTTGATTTTTTTTGAATTTTTTATACCCGTTTCAAAATGCGGTCAAAACGGCGGGAATGACCGTTCCTAGCTAGTGGTTGAATCTTGGAATTTTTTTGGTGTTTCTCTGATTAAATAGATACTTATGTACCTAGAAATGATTTTTGAAAAAAATAAATAGCAAACTATGAGGCAGCTGCAGTTCAAATTTGACCCGCTTCCAACTGAATCGGCGGAAATTTGCCTTTTTCACGAGAGGTGGATCAAAATTTTTACACCCAACCATTTTGTCAATTGTGCATTAAATATGGCCTAGTATTTTATAAAAATGATTCGGTCCAATTTTGCAACAATTATTTGGTAGTTCCTTCACAAAAAAACCTCCTTTCGGGCACTCGAAAAATGGAAAATGGTTTTTTCGTCCAACGAAAATGAAAACTTCCTTAGGCAACATTGTTTGCCATTCCAATATGCACCCTTGTGCACAATATGAGATCATTTGAACAAACTATGCCATGAATGTGGCCATAAGATTGATATTTGGCTTGAAAGCCATTGATCTCCACACATGATAGCTCGTTTCTGAGAACACTTTTTTAAAATAATTGCCGTATTACAAGTTTGTTATTTTTCCTAGGAACTTGGCCACATATGATGACACAATGCGAAGGTTTCCCAATGTTTTGATTTTTTTTGAATTTTTTATACCCGTTTCAAAATGCGGTCAAAACGGCGGAATGACCGTTCCTAGCTAGTGGTTGAATCTTGGAATTTTTTTGGTGTTTCTCTGATTAAATAGATACTTATGTACCTAGAAATGATTTTTGAAAAAAATAAATAGCAAACTATGAGGCAGCTGCAGATCAAATTTGACCCGCTTCCAACTGAATCGGCGGAAATTTGCCTTCTTCACGAGAGGTGGATCAAAATTTTTTACACCCAACCATTTTGTCAATTGTGCATTAAATATGGCCTAGTATTTTATAAAAATGATTCGGTCCAATTTTGCAACAATTATTTGGTAGTTCCTTCACAAAAAAACCTCCTTTCGGGCACTCGAAAAATGGAAAATGGTTTTTTCGTCCAACGAAAATGAAAACTTCCTTAGGCAACATTGTTTGCCATTCCAATATGCACCCTTGTGCACAATATGAGATTATTTTAACAAACTATGCCATGAATGTGGCCATAAGATTGATCATTTGGCTTGAAAGCCATTGATCTCCACACATGATAGCTCGTTTCTGAGAACACTTTTTTAAAATAATTGCCGTATTACAAGTTTGTTATTTTTCCTAGGAACTTGGCCACATATGATGACACAATGCGAAGGTTTCCCAATTTTTTGATTTTTTTTGAATTTTTTATACCCGTTTCAAAATGCGGTCAAAACGGCGGGAATGACCGTTCCTAGCTAGTGGTTGAATCTTGGAATTTTTTGGTGTTTCTCTGATTAAATAGATACTTATGTACCTAGAAATGATTTTTGAAAAAAATAAATAGCAAACTATGAGGCAGCTGCAGTTCAAATTTGACCCGCTTCCAACTGAATCGGCGGAAATTTGCCTTTTTCACGAGAGGTGGATCAAAAATTTTTACACCCAACCATTTTGTCAATTGTGCATTAAATATGGCCTAGTATTTTATAAAAATGATTCGGTCCAATTTTGCAACAATTATTTGGTAGTTCCTTCACAAAAAAACCTCCTTTCGGGCACTCGAAAAATGGAAAATGGTTTTTTCGTCCAACGAAAATGAAAACTTCCTTAGGCAACATTGTTTGCCATTCCAATATGCACCCTTGTGCACAATATGAGATCATTTGAACAAACTATGCCATGAATGTGGCCATAAGATTGATCATTTGGCTTGACAGCCATTGATCTCCACACATGATAGCTCGTTTCTGAGAACACTTTTTTAAAATAATTGCCATATTACAAGTTTGTTATTTTTCCTAGGAACTTGGCCACATCTGATGACACAATGCGAAGGTTTCCCAATTTTTTGATTTTTTTTGAATTTTTTATACCCATTTCAAAATGCGGTCAAAACGGCGGGAATGACCGTTCCTAGCTAATGGTTGAATCTTGGAATTTTTTTGGTGTTTCTCTGATTAAATAGATACTTATGTACCTAGAAATTATTTTTGAAAAAAATAAATAACAAACTATGAGGCAGCTGCAGTTCAAATTTGACCCGCTTCCAACTGAATCGGCAGAAATTTGCCTTTTTCAGGAGAGGTGGATCAACAATTTTTACACCCAACCATTTTGTCAATTGTGCATTAAATATGGCCTAGTATTTTATAAAAATGATTCGGTCCAATTTTGCAACAATTATTTGGTAGTTCCTTCACAAAAAACCTCCTTTCGGGCACTCGAAAAATGGAAAATGGTTTTTTCGTCCAACGAAAATGAAAACTTCCTTAGGCAACATTGTTTGCCATTCCAATATGCACCCTTGTGCACAATATGAGATCATTTGTACAAACTATGCCATGAATGTGGCCATAAGATTGATTATTTGGCTTGAAAGCCATTGATCTCCACACATGATAACTCGTTTCTGAGAACACTTTTTTAAAATAATTGCCGTATTACAAGTTTGTTATTTTTCCTAGGAACTTGGCCACATATGATGACACAATGCGAAGGTTTCCCAATGTTTTGATTTTTTTTGAATTTTTTATACCCGTTTCAAAATGCGGTCAAAACGGCGGGAATGACCGTTCCTAGCTAGTGGTTGAATCTTGGAATTTTTTTGGTGTTTCTCTGATTAAATAGATACTTATGTACCTAGAAATGATTTTTGAAAAAAATAAATAGCAAACTATGAGGCAGCTGCAGATCAAATTTGACCCGCTTCCAGCTGAATCGGCGGAAATTTGCCTTCTTCACGAGAGGTGGATCAAAATTTTTTACACCCAACCATTTTGTCAATTGTGCATTAAATATGGCCTAGTATTTTATAAAAATGATTCGGTCCAATTTTGCAACAATTATTTGGTAGTTCCTTCACAAAAAAACCTCCTTTCGGGCACTCGAAAAATGGAAAATGGTTTTTTCGTCCAACGAAAATGAAAACTTCCTTAGGCAACATTGTTTGCCATTCCAATATGCACCCTTGTGCACAATATGAGATTATTTGAACAAACTATGCCATGAATGTGGCCATAAGATTGATCATTTGGCTTGAAAGCCATTGATCTCCACACATGATAGCTCGTTTCTGAGAACACTTTTTTAAAAATAATTGCCGTATTACAAGTTTGCTATTTTTCCTAGGAACTTGGCCACATATGATGACACAATGCGAAGGTTTCCCAATTTTTTGATTTTTCTTTGAATTTTTTATACCCGTTTCAAAATGCGGTCAAAATGGCTGGAATGACCGTTCCTAGCTAGTGGTTGAATCTTGGAATTTTTTTGGTGTTTCTCTGATTAAATAGATACTTATGTACCTAGAAATGATTTTTGAAAAAAATAAATAGAAAACTATGAGGCAGCTGCAGTTCAAATTTGACCCGCTTCCAGCCGGATCAGCGGAAATTTGTCTTTTTACCGGAGGTGGATCAAAAAAATTTACACCCAACCATTTTGTCAATTGTGCATTAAATATGGCCTAGTATTTTATAAAAATGATTCGGTCCAATTTTGCAATAAATATATTGTAGGTCCTTCACAAAAAAACTCATTTTGGGCACTTAAAAAGGGAAAATGTTTTTCTTGTAAAAAACTCATTTCCGACGACACCTTTTTAAAGATATTTATCTTATTCCATGTTGTTATTTTTTCTGAAAACTTGTTCAAATTTTGGTGACACAATGAGAAGGTTTTCCATTTGTTTTAGAATTTCTCAGATCATAAAGTAGCTTAAATAATTTTAACACATTATTTTAAGTCAACTACGACCAATTTAGATGGTCATAAAATCGTACTGCATTCTGATTGGTCCGTGGACATATCACGCGGATCATGCATCCAACACCTTCGGATGCTCGGGGATCCAACGGCTGTCCTGGACCCATCCACACCAACCCCGAAACCCTAGCTATGTCCTCCGGGTCAATTTCCATCCACCCCCGCCTCCTTTCTTTCCCTCGCTCCTCTCGATTCCGTCCCCTTCCTCACCAGCGCAAACCCTAGCTCCTCTCGATCCCGTCCCCTTCCACCCCGCCAGCTCCACTGATCCTTCCCTCAATCTCGTCGGTGGGAAGCGCCGCGGCGATTCCCCACCCCTCCCCTTATCTCCCACGGCCGCGGTCGGATCCGCGCTCATCCCTTCTAGATCGGATTGCAGCCGCCACCTCCTCCCTTCCAAATCGCGGCCGCCACCTCCCTCTGATGGAGTTCCCCCCATCCATGGCCTCCCCAACGCCCTCCTCTCTCCCTTCCCCTCCCTCGCGCCGCCACCACCACCACTCCTTCTGAGCGCGTGCACGCGTTCCAGCTGCGGGCTTCTCCTTCCGCTTGCTTCGTGTCGCGGAGCCGTGGAGGAAGACCCACGGGCGCGACGTCACTACTGCCGCCAACGACCATCGGCGGCGGCTGCTGCGTCGTTGGTCAGTCCCGCCTTGCTCGTGCACTCCCCCCGCTTCCTCCTCCCTCCCCTCGCTAAGGTCTCAGCCACGCGCAGGTAGTCAGGCAGGCAGGCAGGTGCGGATGCACCAATTCCGCTCCCCCACCCGCTCCGGCGATGATGAGGAGGTCGACGGCGTGCGCTTCGCTCACCACCTGCTTCTCCTCCGCCGCCCCGCCCGCGTGGGTAAGTGCATCATCCTCTCCTCCCCCTCTCGCCAACTCCATCGGCTATGACACGCGTGCACCCACCAACCGGAGCACGGCTGGCAGATGGATGACGATTTTCATGTATTTTGACTCGGTTAGATCAGTCGATGCTTCATAGTACATAATGAATGGGCATTTGCTGCTGGATATTGCTCCTTCCCTACGGTTTTGTTCACCTTTGATTTCAGAGATGTTGTCAAACCAGAACCTCATCCAACCATCTGGAGTAATATCTTAGCGCGGTAGTTCCACAGCTGCTGCTACTACTAGGCTAATATTCTCATTCATAAACTTCCTGAAAAATGTCTTTTACGTACCTGCTACATGTGCATTGTCTCCATTGGAATTCTGCTCTTAAACTAGGCAATCATACACGATCTGCAACTTTGGGGTACCAAAATGTTTATTTTCGTAGACAGTACACAACTGATCTGTAAATTAGCTGAATAAAGCATGTTCTAAGGTTTTCATAGAGTACTTGTTTGCTTCATTTGGATGTACGGTTTGAGGGCAGCCATCTATTTAGTTTGTTGTCCAGAAATATATTACAGTTTGTAAAAGCAACCAATTCGTGATAAGACTTGGTGTGGCTGATGCACATAGCTACTTTCAGTACCTTGTTAACAGTGTTGAGGACAAGTTAAATCCTGTATTGGTGTCCTGTTCTTGTAAACATTATGTAAAGCTAAAATTCTTCTGTGTCTTGCTTCCTGTGTCTTGCTCATTTGATATAAACATTATGTAGAGCTCTGTTTCTTCTTCTTTTGCTTCCTGTATGTATGTATGTGTCTGACGACGAAGTTGGTTTCTTTAGAATTGATCGAGTCTGACAAAGTTGTTCTGAACATTTCTTGAAACAGGGCGAGGCCGGTGATGTCCATGCGGTGATGTCCCTGGGGTGGCGCCACTGTGCCCGACGCTTGCCCTGGTCACCGCGGTGGTGCTTCGGCGGCTTCCAGACCCTCTCCTGGATGTGGTGATGGTCACACCACAGCCGTGGTGTGGCTGAGCCTCTGCTACGGCTACAATGTCCCTCTAGTGAGCTCCTCCCCATTCCTTCTTCTCTGATGTAGCTCCTGCATGGCCTTGGCCATGATTTGGGTTGGACGTGGGGCTGTACTAGTTGCTGCTAGATGTTGTAACCAAGCATCAACTCCTACTGGAGCTCTCTGGTGATAAATTCATGTGGTTCTAGGGTCTGTCAGTAGCTGCCCACGTGTACTTGCTTTACATATGTGCCCCTGTGATGCTCTGGTGATATGGAGTGGCTGATATCAAAATCATGGTGGTGTTGATGCTTATCTTGCGTGTCTCTGGTGGTGGTGGTGTTGACAGCAGTTACACACCTAGCTTGTAACTAATATCATTACTGCTAATTTACCTCAAGTTAGTCTGAACATGGTTGAAATGAGCGCTGCTAATTTTGATGTCTAATATCAATTTTTACCCCAAGTCCTTAAGTAATTATTTTCATTACATCAAAGTTAGCTGAGAATATTGACTAGAATATTTTATGTATGACATGATGCATGTACACATACGGTTGAGAAAATACCGAGCTGCAGTGGAACAACCTGGAGTTAGAGAACTTCCAGGACAAGATCAACGAGGTGACCGGCGTTATGGTGGCTGTGTACAGCGGCGACCACAAGTTCTTCGGTGAGCTGGCAGTGTCCATATTGTGTGATATATGATGCTGCTCCGTTGTGCATCTCTCTTTTCTTGTGTGTTGCATCATTGTTGCTTGATAGAGTAAATGATTTCAGTTTTGGTTGTGTCCAATCTTTACTATGTACCATGCTTAGTGTTTACTAAACTGAGGCATTGGGCATTGGAATTTAGGCATTTATGTATAATTTTAGTTTTGGATGTGTCCAATGCAAACATTGCTGTCAACTGTCAAGTTGATTTTAAAATGTCTCGTTAACTTCATTATTCTGTTATTTATTGTTAAATATGCTGTTAGATTTACTTCTATTTTGTTCCTAAACATTTTGTTTTGTAACATGCAGATGCTGGGCTTTCATGTTTCTTCGTGAGCATCAGGACAAAGAAGTCGGAGGAAGCATAGTTCTAACATTGCTGTCAAGTGTCAAGTTTTGCATTAATGAAGCCCTTTATGCTGCTCCTATTTGTATGTGTGTATGATGTAGCAGAACCTGGCTCATGTGATTGTACACTTGTGGAGCTTGTTATCTGATTGTAAACTTGATGCTGATCACATTTGTATGTGTGTTATATGATGTAGCACTTTGATGGTTGATAATATTTGAAGTATTTCGTGTGTTTTCTGTGTGCCAATTTAAATACCAGGTATTTATTTGCGTGAAATAAAAAAATGAAGAATATTGCCCTGATGGCTAGGACCCAGTACTAGAACCTGACAATGGGGACCCACCTGACTAGTGAACCCAATTTATAAAAAAAGAAAAAAATGAAACTGTTGAGACAAAAAGGCCATGGGCCAAAAATAAAAAGGCTGCAATGTTGGGCTTGGTCCATGAAGCTGACAAAAAATTCACAGAAAAAAATATAAATGGGCTGAATTAATGGGCTCGGCCCATATAAACACCGAATTGGACCGGGCTGAATCTTGTGCCACGTCAGATTGCCACGCTGGATGCCTACGTGGCCTAGGGAGGTTGCTAGTGACCAAAACGCCACAATAGACGTATTTTGGTCATAAACATTTGCGACCATTCTAGAAGAAAGGTCGCTATAGTCAGTTTACGACACCCAGCTTTTGACCTTATGTTTTGGTCACAAAAAGGTCATAAATGGAAATTGGTGACCTTTCAGTGACGAATAGTGGTGGTCATAAGTTGACATATTTCTTGTAGTGCTTGCCCCGTCTTTAAAGACGGCACCGTTGCTAAGGGACCTTTGGCTGTTAGCCAAACCCTCCGGCTAGGTGGTTTTCTTATGACCGCCTGTTCGGCTTCTGCGCCGACGATGACCTCTCGAGCCATCAAAAACAATCTTCATGTCAGCTCGGAACTCGCCGAGCAGTTAGATCCAATGGAGCTCTCCTCAATAAACGAGCTCTTGGATCGCATTGCCGCCCTGGGAGTCGCTACGGATTACGACCAGATTGGGCCTAAACCCGATCTGAGAGAGATTAACTCTCCCCAAGTCACCCATCACGTTGCCGTGGTAGAGGGACAGTGCGGCGACCCTTTATCTATCTTAAGGACTAGCTACGTCCGGGTTCCCGATCCCTCCAAACTGGATACCCGCGGAGGGGAGGATATCACTCAAGACCTGAACTTAGGGTCAGGCAACGGGCTGGATTCATTGGACAGCATCTAGGAATCCAAATTTTCGAGTTTGGAAATTCCTCGGCCTCTGAGCCTCAGATGGGGTGAGGCTTCGGATTTAATTCCGCCCACCCACCCGAACATACGCGATCTATCCCAAATTAGGCAAGAGCCCGATGAAACAGTACATCATTAGTGGGCCAGATTCCTCCTGGTTAAGAACAGGATAAAGTACTGCCGCGAGGAAGACGCAATCTCAATCTTTTGCAATAATTGCACGGACAAGGGAATCCTCAACGCCATAAGTTATGATATTACACGCTTCGCTGACTTGGCGTCCATTGTACGAAAGTACTATGCGATGGAAAGCGCCTGGAAAACCGAAATAAAATTTTGGGACGATCCGGCCCTGAATACAAACCCAGTCCGAAATAAAAGGGTGCATCATCGCCAGACAGCTGGGTCAAACACCAAATAGCAAAAACCCTCTACAGGGCATGGAACCGTACTGGAAGGATGGCTTAATGGACCATGTAAAATTCACAGTACAGAGGACGCCACACCAACTCACAGCCTTAGAGCTTGTTGGATACTCCGGCAGGTGGCCAAAATTGGTGAAAATCTCCTAATTCCGGAGGCCACAGAAAGCCACCCCAGAGACACCAATATGGTATTAACAGTCTTCAAGACTTTCGCATCAAATAATATGCGAAAAAGGACACTCCGCAGCCTTGCCGAAGTCTACCAAGTAGCAACAATAAACCCATGGAGTGACACGGCTATTACCTTTAACGCCAGTGATGAACCTGAATTCCAAACAGCCCGAGCACCAGCCGCATTGGTCCTTAGTCCAATAGTGGACGGCTTTCGTCTTACCAAGGTACTCATCGACGGCGGCAGCGGATTGAACCTCATTTATGAGGAAACCCTTCAAAAAATGGAAATAGACTGGAACCACATTGAGCGAAGTAGCAGAACCTTTAGAGGAATAATCCCCAGTTGGGAAGCGCGCTGTACAGGAAAAATCACACTAGATGTGGTGTTTGGCACGCCGGATAATTACAGGTCCGAAGAGATCATGTTCCATGTGGCTCCGTTCAGCAGCGGTTATCACGCTCTGCTAGGGCGGGAATCGTTTACAATCTTCCAAGCAGGTACATGAAGCTCAAGATGCCCGGGCCTAACGGGATCATCACTCTCGCTAGTGATCCGGACATAGCACTCCACGCCGAAAACAAGATAGCTACACTGGCCCTCGAGGCACTATCCGAAGCCCTAGCGGCTGAGGAACTGACTGCGCTGCGCTCTACGGTGAATAGGGATGATGTGGTACTCGACAAAAGATCCAAGTCCACCTCCTTTAAACCGGCGGACGAAATAGTCAAATTCCAAGTCCATCCAACGGACCCCAATAAAACAGCTTCCATCAGGGCACAGTTAAACCCTGATGTAGATGCCGCACTGCGAGAGTTCCTATGAGAGAACTGGGACATTTTCGCCTAGCACCCTTCAGACATGCCAGGAATCCCACGCAGGCTAGCCGAGCATAGCTTAAATATCCAAACAGGATTCAAACCTGTCAAACAGGCTTTTCGGCGTTTTTCCGAACCTAAGAGACAGGCCATGGGAGAGGAGCTAGCAAAGCTATTGGAGGCCGGATTCATCAGAGATATAAAACATCCGGACTAGCTAGCAAACCTTGTGATGGTACCAAAGAAGGACAAATCCTAGCGCTTGTGTGTTGATTTTAAAGACCTTAACAAGGCTTGCCCAAAGGATCCCTTCCCCCTCCCCCGCATCGATCAAATTATCGACGCTACCGCAGGACACGATTCGTTGTGTTTCCTCGATGCATATTCCGGTTACCATCAAATCAAGATGGCAGAACTAGACCAAGCCGCAACGGCATTTATCACACCATACGGCCCATTCTGCTTCAACACGATGCCCTTCGGGCTCAAAAACGCCGGCGCAACATATCAGCGTATGATTCAGACATGTCTAGCAAACCAGATCGGCAAAACAGTGGAGGCATATGTAGATGATGTGGTCGTCAAAACAAGACATGTCGAAACTCTAGTAGACGACTTGAGGCTCACATTTGATAACCTCCGAGCATATGACATCAAGCTCAACCCGGAAAATGCGTTTTTGGCGTTCCAGCCGGAAAGCTCTTGGGCTTCATTGTATCCGGTAGAGGAATTGATGCAAATCCAGTCAAGATCCGAGCTATGTCGCAACTGGATATCCCAAAGGACCTCAAACAAATACAAAAGTTAACTGGATGCGTGGCAGCTCTAAGCCGCTTTATCTCCCGCTTGGGAGAAAAGGCCCTTCCCCTTTACCGCCTCCTTCGGTGCACCGAACACTTCGAATGGACGGATGCAGCCACAGCCGGACTCGATGAAATAAAAGCCATACTGGCAACAAACCCAGTCCTGGCCACACCAAACATTGGCGAACCAATGCTATTATACATTGCAGCAACACATCAGGTTGTAAGCGCAGTGCTCGTCGTCGAACGAGAAGCGGACGGACACAAATTCCCCCTTCAAAAGCCGGTCTATTATGTGTCCACTTTCCTCACTCCCTACAAATCACGGTACCCGCATTATCAAAAAATTGCGTATGCAGTATTCATGGTATCCCGGAAGCTACGACACTACTTTCAAGAGTGTTCAATAACAGTAGCCTCGGAAGTACCACTTAACGATATTATAAACAACCGTGATGCAATGGGCCGGATTGCAAAATGGGCCATTGAGCTCCTCCCGTTCGACATAACTTATAAGCCATGACGAGCCATCAAGTCACAAGTCTTGGCCGACTTCGTCGCAGAATGGACGGAGGCCGAACTCCCTAAAGAGTACAACACATATTCAAATTGGATCATGCATTTCGACGGCTCCAAGATGTTGGCCGGAATGGGGGCTGGCGTCGTTTTGACGTCCCCCACAGGAGACACAGTTCAATACGTACTCTAGATTATGTACACGGACTCCAACAATGCAGCCAAATATGAGGCCCTTTTACATGGTCTCCGGATGGCAGTATCCATGGGCATTCAACGCCTAGAGGTGCGCAGGGACTCGAACCTCGCAATATCCCAAATAAATGGAGACTTCGATGCCAAGGATCCAAAAATGGCAGCTTACTGCAATGTCGTCCTAAAAATGTCAGCTCGGTTCGAGGGGCTTGAATTTCACCATATAGCCTGGGAAAATAATCAGGCGGTAGATGTCGTGGCACGCATCAGCGCAAAATGCGATGTAGTCCCCCCCAACATCTTCGTGGAATGGCTGTTCAAGCCATCCATAGTATGGGAAGGGGAGCCGAACAATAGCAGCCCGGACCCAACCGCACTGCCCGACACCGAACATTCTGACACAATCGGAGGCTCTGCCAATGAAATAACACCTTCAGCCCACGTAATAATGGCCATCATCGCCCCATGGACAGAACCATTCCTCGCCTATCTTACTAGGCAGGAACTCCCTGAGGACCAAAATGCGGCATGCTGCATAGTGCGGCGATCCAAAGCCTACAGAGTCCACGAGGGAGAGCTTTATAAGAAAAGCACTACCGGAGTCCTTCAAAGGTGCATCTCCGAAGAGGAGGGGCGGAACCTCCTGGCTGAAATTCACGCCGGACTTGGCGGTCATCATGCTACATCTCGGTCCCTTGTAAGCAAGGCCTTCCGTACAGGCTTTTATTGGCCGATGGCCCGGGGAGACGCTCAGGACTTAGTCCAACGATGTATCGGTTGCCAGCTCTTTGCAAACCAAAGCCATATGCCACCCACCGCCCTCCAAACTATCCCCATCACTTGGCCCTTCGCGGTCTGGGGGCTTGACATGGTTGGACCCTTTAAGGCGGAACCCACAAGCAAAAATACTTACTGGTCATGGTGGATAAGTTCACCAAATGGACAGAAGCCAAGCCTGTTAAGACGGCCGAATCCGGACCGGTGATAGACTTTATATCCGGGGTTGTACACCGTTACGGCGTCCCCCACAGCATCATCACGGATAACGGCACGAACTTTACGGCCGACGAGGTAAAACTCTGGTGCAAAAACATGGGCATCAAGCTCGATTATGCCTCCGTCTATCACCCACAAACTAACGGTCAGGTCGAATGTGCAAATGGTCTTATAATGAGCTGCATCCAACCCAGATTAGTGTGGTCCCTCAAGGAATCTAACACGCACTGGGTAGAGGAGCTCGACTCCGTACTCTGGGGGCTACAGACCACACCGAATCGCACCACCAGATACACACCATTCTTTATGGTGTACGGCGTAGAGGCAGTTTTGCCTTGCGACATAATTCATGACTCACCTCAAGTGCGCATGTACGAAGAAAGAGAAGCCCAGCTCGATCGGCACGACAGCTTGGACGCATTGGAGGAGGAGCGTGACGTGGCAAAAGCCCGTTCCGCATTCTATCAACAGCAGGCTCGAAGATACCAAAGTAGAGAAGTATGGGCCAAAAATTACAATGTTGGCAAATTAGTTCTACGACTACCGGACAAGAAAAAGGACAAACTCAAGCCCAAGTGGGAAGGTCCCTTCATAATCGACCAAGTCCTGACTGGTGGAGCATACCGCCTGTGAGATGCATTGGATAACCGAATCGAGCCGAACCCATGGAACGCAGCCTGTCTCCGAAGATTCTATGCCTAGCGCCGGACTCTGTGTTCGTCTCCTTCCTCTCTCCATTATTTATATACTTTCTGTCTTACATTCCTCTTCTTCTCTCTCTCTCTCTTTTATAGCCTTTAAAGGCTCATAAAGTGACGCGCTATCCGTGCTCATTAAACCTGGGGGCTTCTTTAACAGAAGCTTATCTATACGGGCTTCATGCCCAATACATGTGTCACACTTCCGCATGTACCTTTTATTCACCATTATATGCATCGATATGACTTAAGTTTTGGCCAAGCTGGGTTGCCTGGCTCCTGTGCTTACCCCTACGTTCCCGATTGTTCGGCTAGGTGGTAAAGGGAGCACCTCTGCGATAGTTACTGCCGGGTCAGCCGGACGTGTACCTCAGACTGGGTGAAGCCGAAAGCTAGCGTTCTTAAGGGAATATTCGGTCGGTGAACTAAAGATGATCCTTTTTTTTATTTATCTATACGCCCCCAGATGTTTTTCCTGCTTTTTTTCGCAGCATAGACATGCACATTAGGGCATGCCTCCCAGGGAAAGGAACCCCTAACGGAACTGTTCTCCCTGGAAGATGTTTCTTACTAACCATGTAATATAACATAACTAGACGGGCACTTGTCTGTTCATGCACTAATGACCCCTACGCCTGGTCTCCATGCATTCCCCGGTTCCTATATAACCACATGGGAATTCGGACACACTCCGGACCGTCAGGTCCCGAGGCTGAAGCGAAAAGGTCGGCCATGACAAATGATCTACAATCCGGCTAGAAGGCATTATAAATTTCAATTAAATTACATAGTCATTTTGACTGATTGTATTCCTCTTCAATACCATCTAACAGGCTGTCTAATTTACAGTCCTGCTGGGAATACTTTGCGGCCAACTCTACTTGGCCGTATACTAAGCTTACAGGGATCTCCTTCCCATCGGGCCCTACAGGACCGACCTCGGCCATGTGGTTGGGGTCAGCCTTTGTGTACCGCGTCTTCACCATGGCCCAAGCCTCCCTAGCGCCTTGACGGCAGGCCGATATCTTCCACAAACGGAAGCGCTGTCGTGCTCCCTTTAGCTTCTCCGCAAGCTCTCCAAGACCTTCGGGCATGGAGATGGATGGCCACAGGGCCTGGGCGACGCCTTGCATCGCCTGTCGAACTCGATCGAGCAGTTGCGAGAGCTCGGGAAGAAGGTCACCCGTAGAACCGGGCATCTCCTCTGCAGGACGACCTGTTAGCACACCTACAGACATTGCTCTGTTAGTCGACTTCCCCGCCGAATTTTCTTTCAAAGGTTCATTCAAGCACTTACTAAATATGTCGCGCCGAAGCCACTAATTCTCCTTCACGGAGTCTGACAGCTGGGCATGAACATCTTTCAGCTCGACCCCCAGCTTGGTGTTGGCATCTTGGAGATTGTTCTTCTCGTGCCTCACCTTTGTCAGCACCTTCTCACCAGCGTTTAGCTGGCGTAGGAGGTGTTGCCTTTCTGGATTCAATCCGGCGCCATCTGCAATTTCATTTGTCAGATTCGCACCCATGCCGTGCTTCGCAAAATACTTATCTTTCGAAGTTTACATTACCAGAGGGGGTCTCCTTGGGCTCCCCTGCTGCGGCTAGTGCGGCCTCAAGTTGGGCCTTGCACTCTTCCAGCTCCCTGGACAGTAGGGAATTCTTTTCTGTAAGTACCTGCATAACAAATGATCCTTAAATCAGTTATTCTAACTGTTTCAAGTCTCGAGGGCTACTGGTATATATATATATAATTACCAAAATTTTCTTACCCGTATGTCTTTTACATATTGCTCCGTGGCTCTGGCTAGACCATTTTGAGCGGCACAGAGGTACGCATCTCCCGAGTTGAAGGCATCTAACGCCCCTTGGGAGAAACAAACATCACGAAGGATTGTCCGGCGATGCCTGTGGTTCATGGCACTCTCCACCTCAGAGTTGGTGGCAGACAACCCGTCCACATCCTCCGTCGGAGGAGCGTCTGGCGCGCGCCTTGCGTTCGCCTCCGCCTCCGGACCAGGCTTTGGAGCCTGGCTAGTGGAGGCGCGATTGGCAGCCTCATCGGATATAGTCCGGCGAGGTCTCTTTGTCCTGAAGAGAGCATGAGTGTCAATGTGCCTCGAAGGTATAACACCTAGGATAAGGGGGCACGCCATACCTTTGCGCTGATGCCTTGGTCTGGACTGCACTTCTTTTCTGCCCGCGGAGCCCTGGGGCCCCTCGTTGGCTTGTCGCCTCAGGTTCGGCCTTCCGCCTCAAAAACCTCCCCTGCAAAGTTCGGTTGTAATCAGGAAACTGAAAACACGAGAGAGCGGACACCTATTCGGGGTACTGGGACTTCGATCTCAGTTACCTGGGAGGCCGGGATTAGCCCTGGGTAATCGGCCGTAATGGCCACCAAGGCATTGTCCTTGCTCAATTGATGGAACACTCCATCAATCAGCTCCACAGATATGTCCGGATCCTCTTGAGAGGCCGGGTCGAGGGACCGTCCTGGGTCCTCGGGTTGTGGAGGAGGGCTGCTTATTTCCTTAACAGCCCGGCGCAGTTCCTGCGTTGAAGTCGTCAGAATGAATATTTAACAATGGGAATACAAAACGGATGGGCAAGTAAATGCGACCACTTACCCAGCTCGGGGGATTGTGCATAGAGAATCCACCCTGTGGGTTGACGTGGAGGAATTCCTCCTCTTCTCCCTTATACAAAGTGGACAAGATCTTTAGTAGAGCGATAGCTGAATCCGGCCCCTTACGGCCGTAGCGGGTGGCGTCGTCCTACCCGTTGAAGTCCCACATGGGGTGGCTTCTATACTGAA
This sequence comes from Triticum aestivum, assembly GCF_018294505.1. Classification (NCBI taxonomy): domain Eukaryota; kingdom Viridiplantae; phylum Streptophyta; class Magnoliopsida; order Poales; family Poaceae; genus Triticum; species Triticum aestivum. Next base: position 484,688,395 of record NC_057812.1, read on the forward strand.
GTGGTTGCATCCCCCGCATGATGCATTCGGCCATAACCCCGATCATGGTCAGTCCAAAATGGGCTAACAGTCTTATTCGTCCCATCAGGTAAATGATGTCCCTGTCACTTTCCCTCTGAGGGATCCATGGACGCCAGCTTAGGCGCTTCTTTAAGGGAGCACTGTCGAACTCAGGGAGGCCAATCCGAACAGGATCCGGCAGCGGGACATCCTATATATAAAACCATTCCGAGGGCCAGTCTTCGGACGCCTTCTTTGGAGTTTCGGATAGATATTCGGTCCCGACGATGCGCCACACTTCGGCTCCGCCCACTTGATACATTGACCCCTCCTTAGAGCGGGGCACAAGGCAGAATAACCTTTTCCATAGACTGAAATGAGCCTCGATACCCAAAAACAGCTCGCAGAGGGCTACAAAGCCTGCAATATGCGGAGGCAGGCGTGAGATTGTGTAGCTGGAGGCCATAGAACTCCAGTAGCCCCTGGAGAAATGGATGGATTGGAAATCCGAGCCCCCTTATTAAATAAGGGACAAGGCACACCCGCTCTCCTTTGGAGGGATTAGGGGCACTCTCCGCTTGCTCTCCGCCATTATAGATGGCAAGGCCGGCTCGAACCGGAACCATATAGGCCGGTGGGAGAAATACCTTGGTCTGGAGCGTCACTAGCTCGCTATGCGGGATGGAGCATCTCTCCCAATATCCAGGCTGACGGCTGGAAGGGCGAGAGGAGGAGTTGCGACGGCTGGCCATGGTGGAATGGACCTTTGCCGGATGCGCTCTGATGAACACTCGCGAAGGGGGGAAGATGTGGTTTGGATCTAAATCCTCATCCCCTTAAATAGGTCAGCTCATTTACGCGGCTAGGGGTGTGAATGTAAAAACACTCGGACTTTTCATATTCGTTTGACACGTGGGAAGCAGCCATTATTGGGCGTAGAAGCCAAAGAGCGCAACATCTACAAGAAACCGGACTTTATTCAACAGGTACACGGAATTTGGAGGAGAACCCGCCTTGCAATGCCGAAGACAATCTGTGCGCCGGACTCATCGTCATTGAAGCCTGGTTCGGGGGGCTACTGAGGGAGTCCTATATTAGGGGGTGTCCGGATGGCCGGACTATACCTTCGGCCGGACTCCTGGACTATGAAGATGCAAGATTGAAGACTTCGTCCCGTGTCCGGAAGGGACTTTCCTTGGCGTGGAAGGCAAGCTTGGCGAAACGGATATGTAGATCTCCTACTATTGTAACCGACTTTGTGTAACCCTAACCCGGAGGGTTTTAGTCCGTAGGACAACATACAGAATTACAATCATACCATAGGCTAGCTTCTAGGGTTTAGCCTCTCCGATCTCGTGGTAGATCTACTCTTGTATTACCCATATCATCAATATTAATCAAGCAGGACGTAGGGTTTTACCTCCATCGAGAGGGCCCGAACTTGGGTAAAACTTCGTGTCCCTTGCCTCCTGTTACCATCCGGCCTAGACGCACAGTTCGGGACCCCCTACCTGAGATCCGCAGGTTTTGACACCGATAGCTTGCTTCAGGGTTGCCACCTCGGTCGTGGCCCCTGGCAAACATACGATGATCCTGTCATTTTGCAATCGCGTCCTCTTTTATATACATAAGACAGGGTATTACTTACCCTTGTTCTCCTCGAGCTGCCTCTTGGCAAGGCCGAGCTCTTTCCTGGACCCCTCGAGGTCTTGCTTCAGTATGGCGACCTCCGCAGTTAGTGCGGCGAACGCCAGCAGCGAAGCCTGCATATGCATATTGACACACTTATATTAGACTCATGCGATATTATTTGATGCTCTGTTCGGCTTTTCTTTGTGAACACCGAACAAAGCATCAGGGGCTACTGGCTATGCCGTAATATTTCTACTACATTTTAAAACACTTACCTCGAAGCCTGTTAGAAGGCTGGCACAAGCTTCAGTCAATCCGCTCTTGGTGGACTGAACCTTCTGGATCACCGCACTCATGATAGTGCGATGCTCCTCGTCGATGGAAGCGCTGCGAAGTGCTTCCAGCAGATTGTCCGGCGCCTCAGGATGGACAGAGGTCACCGGCACAGGCGTCTTGCCCCTCTTAGAAGGAGGCCGCCTGCCCGAGCCTGGAACCACTGGAGGTTCCGGCGCGGTGTTCGGCTAAGGGCTGAACTCGGAGCTCTCTGGGGCCCCGTCCCCTCGGCTCCCGGAGTCTGGAAGGTCGCCTTGAGGCGCCTCCGGGACTGTCTCCCCTCGATCCGGTGCCTCTTGAGACAACACGTCGGCGTCGTCGGTAGGATGAGGGGACGTGGCGATTGGGACTGGATCGCTATCCATGTTCGACAAGCCCAAGGAGCCGTCCGATGATACATCGATACTGACTCGTGGCAGCTTGCATAATTGTGTTTGGCGTTAGGGAAAGCAGTGCGACAAAGGAATCCTATGAGTTACTCTGGTCCGAATACTTACGATCTCCCCGGGGGCTTGACCCTGGGCAACCACTCATCTTCGCTTTCGTCGGCGGCGGTGGAACTGTCCGGAAGGAGAGTCCTTCCCTTCTTGGACCCTCCGGCCTCCCCAGTTGGGGCGGCCTTCCTTTTCTTGTCTCCCCCAGTCGGTGGGGGAGCATCTTCTTCTTCTTCCACGTCTTCAGGGGAGGAGTGTGCCGCAGAGTTATCAGACGATGAGTCTGATAACACCTGGCGCCGGGAACCCTTTCGGGTTCCCTTGGCCTTCTTGGTCTTCTCCGGCACCTTGTAAGGAGCCGGAGTCAGCATCTCCGTCAGGAGAGTGCCCGCAGTATCTTCGGGCAAAGGGGCCGGACAGTCGATCTGCCCCGACATCTCCACCCAGTCCTGTCAAAATCCTGGAGATTAGACCCCGCACATAATTAAGCGAGGGAAAATAAATGTCTTACGGGACGTATTGAACTCACTGAATGCGCTAGGCGCTTTGTGGTTAGTCCATGATCCTTGGCGAGAGAAGGAGGGACCTCGGCACCCTTGAACAGCACCTTCCAGACGTCCTTGTGCATCGTATCAAAGAGCTCACTCAAAGTCTGGTGCTGGGCTGGGTCGAACTCCCGTAAGGTAAAATCCCATTGTTGACACGGAAGGATCCGGCGGATGAGCATAACTTGGAATATGTTAACAAGCTTGAGCTTCTTGCTTGCCATACTCCGGATACATTTCTGGAGTCCGTCCAGCTCCACTGATGAACCCCACGACAGGCCCTTCTCTTTCCAGGAAGTGAGCCGTGTAGGGAATCCGGATCGAAACTCGGGGACTGCCGCCCATTTGGTGTCGCGCGGCTCGGTGATGTAGAACCACGCCGACTGCCATCCCTTTATTATCTCCACGAAGGAGCCTTCGAGCCATATGACATTGAGCATCCTGCCCACCATGGCTCTGCCGCATTCTGCTTGTTGGCCTCGTACCACCTTCGGCTTGATATTGAAGGTCTTCAACCACATGCCGAAGTGGGGCCGGATGCGGAGGAAAGCCTCGCACACGACGATGAACGCCGAAATGTTGAGGATCAAGTTCAGGGCCAGATCATGAAAGTCCAGCCCATAGTAGAACATGATACCACGGACAAATGGATGGAGGGGAAACCCTAGTCCACATAGGAAGTGGTGAAGGAAAACTACCCTCTCGTGAGGTTCCGGGGTAGGGACGATCTACCCCGCGGTGGGCAGCCGATGCACGATGTTCGCGGCTAGGTATCTGGCTCCGCACACCTTCTTGATGTCTCCCTCCGTGACGGAGGAGACCATCCACCTGCCTCCCGCTCCGGACATGATTGGAGAAGGTTGAGGTGGGAAGTGCGGACTTGGGCGCTAGAGCTCGAGTGTGCGAAAACGGATGAGTATGGGAGGAAGAAGGCATGGATAGAAAGGTGAGTCCTTATCCCGTTATATGGGCGGACGAAACTAAGCATCCCCACTTGCCTGGTAAAACTTGCTTATCCCCCAAGCGCCGCAATAGATGGCGTGGTTGAGTTACCCACACCCGTATTGATGAGAATCCCGTAATAAGGGGACATGATCCCTGCTTTGACAAGACGTGTTGAAAAACTGCCTCGCGTTATGTGCAGGGCTGGTTAAAAGAAACGGTTCGAATAATCACCGGGCCATGACGTAGCTTCATGCTGCCAAAACAAGCCAGCAAATTAGATCTGAGAAAATATTATTCTCTGTACGGTGGAATGTGGAACTTATTTTGCAGGGTCGGACACTATCCTCGTATTCAAATTCTTCTGTGATATATTCGGAGAAGGAACCCGCCTTGCAATGCCGAAGACAATATTGCGCGCCAGCCTCATCGTCATTGAAGCTTGGTTCAGGGGCTACTGAGGGAGTCCTGGATTAGGGGGTCTCCGGACAGCCGGACTATCTCCATTGGCCGGACTATTAGACTATGAAGATACAAGATTGAAGACTTCGTCTCGTGTCCGGATGGGACTCTACTTGGCGTGGAAGGCAAGCTAGGCAATACGGATATGGATATCTCCTCCTTTGTAACCGACCTTGTGTAAACCTAACCCTCTCCGGTGTCTATATAAACCGAAGGGTTTTAGTCCGTAGGACAACAACCACAACATACAATCATGCATGACATAGTGTTTAGCCTCTCTGATCTCGTTGTAGATCTACTATTGTACTACCCATATCATCAATATCAATCATGCATGACGTAGGGTTTTACCACCATCAAGAGGGCCCAAACCTGGGTAAAACATCGTGTCCCCTGCCTCCTGTTACCATCCGTCCTAGACGCACAGTTCGGGACCCCCTACCCAAGATCCACCGGTTTTGACACCGACACTCGTCCTCGACTGAAACGAAGCAGAGGCGAGGCATCAATGGATCTGGGCGGTGAAGGACGCTCCCGCCGACGGACTTGACGGGTCGAGGTCGGGGAAGGCCCTGGCGACCACGGCGGGATTTGGCCGCCCCTTGTGACTCCGGCAGCTCCAGGTGAAGGGCGACGAGGAGGAGGAAGGGGCGCGCTGGTTGCTGCTGCTACAGGCCAACGAAGGCGAGCTCCGGCGGACGAGGTCGCCGGTCGACAGCAGGGTCGACGGAGACGCCTGGGTACGAGGGCTCCGGTCTCGTGGAAAAGGCACACGGGCACGAGGGGAAGGCAGCGGCGACGAGAGGCCGACGGCGACGCTCCTGTTCTCATCGGGATCGAGCGAGGAAAAGCAGCACGGCGATGCAGATCGGGCGGAGTGGCGCTCGGGCCCTGGATGGGTCGGGCGGGCCTTGCGCGAGCCTGAGTGGACCACGGCAGCACGGGGAGACAGGGGAAAAGCGAGGAGAGGCCACGTGGCCGCCTGCGAGTGGCCACGGGCGGCTGCGGGCGGTGGCTGAGCCAATCTGGGCGCGCCAAGTGGCGGGTGTGAGGTGGAGGGCGCCGGAAAATGAGGAGGAGGTGGTAGGATCTGGTTAGCGGCGCGGGCTTTGAGGTTGATGCAGCGGCTGGAAGTTTGGGGAGGGGCTAGGCTAGGTTTAGACCCGATTTGGAAGGGGATTTGGAAGGGGAAGGGGTTTATTTATAGTAGGTGGGCTAGGATAAGGGTTTGGAGAGGGGCTTGTTCTGTTTTGGACCCTCGAATCGCGATCGTGCGGTCCGAAGTGGAGGGGGAACTAGGTGGTCTGAGAGCAGAGAAGAGAAGAAGAGTCCCGGCGGTAGTCCCGGATATCAAAAACGTCCGATGATTTGACCGACTATATTGTCGCTATAGTTTAATGGTTGGGCTATCAAATAAACCCTGAATGCGATGAAACTTGACAGGCGGTCTATCTACGCTATAATAAGACCACACGCCAACTTTCAACCCAATCCGAGAACATTTTCCGGCCACTTATAAAATAATATTTCAGACATGCCGCGGGCGCGTGCAAGTGTGGTCGGGCTCAGAACGAACAACGGAAAGAACGAGGAGACCGGGACCGATGCAAGTTTTGAAAACGTGATGATGCAAAGCATATGATGACATGACAAGATGCAACACGCAAGCAAATGACAAGACAACAACAGCGAATAACTTGAAGACACCTGGTATATCGGTCTCGGGGCGTTACAGGTATGATTTGTAGGCTTATCAGGGGCCCTGTGGATCTGACATATTTTATCCTGAATCTTGTTTAGGCTAGACAGTTCGTCTCTGTTGCCTTTGGAGGGCAGCTTTTGTTGACCTGGCCAAGAGCTTCTAAATCCGGTGTTTACCGCCATGCTCTTCGGGTCGTCTTCTTTATTCTGGCGCTTGTTTTTGCCACGTCGTGGTTTCCTATTTCCGTCCCTGACTTCGAATGTACTTACACATCTATGTACGACGGAACGACAGACCCTCGAGCCATATGGATATGGAGGATGTAGTCCTCAATCCAGACCCCAGGGTCTGTCGTTCCGTTGTACGCCTCTATGTTTATGGGTTTGAATCCCTCTGGAAATTCATGGTCCAGCACCTCGTCGGTGAAACATAAGGGGTGTGCGGCACCCCTGTATTTGGGTGTACCGTGGTGTTGGGATGTTTGTTGTGTTGCATTGCATGCTGGAGTGGGCTTGCGTGGCCCGTAGATGGATCTAGTTGTGCCGTCCTTTTGATGCGAGCCCTCACGTGGATCGCGTACTAGCTTATGTGAGGCATCGTTTGCCCCTCTATGTTGGCCACGAGGTCGTCTATCCGACCGGATGGCCATTTTGTTTTTTGATTGCGGGGGATCTAAGGCCTCCTCATCGAATTCAGGTAGCAACTTTCGCTTCGGGTAGCTCTTGGTGTGGCGATTGCCGCCGTACTTCGCTCCAGTGTTGAGTACTCCATCTGATTCCGAGTGTGTCTTGTGCAGCCCTGAGCCTTTGCTTCTGCTTTTTCAGACTCATCGCAGTGGCAACAAGCCTTTGATGGGTATTCTGTTGCTCCGGGTGCCTGTCCGGTGTGATGTCATCCGGACTGTTACCTTCGACGGAGTCGGGTTGTTCGGTTTGATTCTCCGTGTTGCCGTGGTTGGACGATGGTTCAATGCCATGTCGCTGGGTTTATATGATCACTGCTTCTGCCGAGGCTGTCAGGACCCCGACTCGATGCCACATAGGTCTAGCATGTAACACCTCATATCACTTTGCGGCCTCACGCACGGTATTCCCACGGGTGTCGTCTTACCTTTGCCCGGGACCCTTTGCGCCTTTTGGCACACGTATATGATAGTGTCGCTAGCACCCATATGATAAGGAGCCCGGGCTGACATGACTAGTCATAAACCCAAAGTGGCACAGACTGACAGGGACAGGCATCCATGACCCAGCAACGAACGTGTCGGTCATCAGCAAGTGGGTTCGGGCTGTAGCACTGGGCTAGTAGGACTCCGGTAAACCGGGCTGTAGCGGGCTAACAGGACTCCGGTACTCAATGCGTGACATTTCCCCGAAGGGACAGACACAGGAACGAAGAAGGACACATGCCGGCCAGCCTAGGTGTTCCGGAGCAGTAGCAAGCTACCATGGCTCGGTGGAGACACTAGGAGACATTTCCCGGTAAGAGAGGCTACTAAAGATAAACAACTAGATAGTCAGATCCCACACATACCAAGCATTTCAATCATACACACAATATGCTCGATATGTGCAAATACAACAAGGCATCACAACATGACTCTATGACACAAGTACTTTATTTAAGGCTCAGAGAGCCATACATAAGATACACATAGGTACGGGTCACACGACCCGACATTCAAGTCATACAGTCATACAAACCAGCAGCGGAAGTAACTTGTCTGAGTACAGACAACTAGTAAAATCAAAGAGGCTTGGAAAGCCTAGCTATACTACGTGGTCCTTCACAAGCTCAGGATCACCACCTGGGCCTTAGCCTACTCATTGATGTCAATATCTACGAAGAACCCATCAGAAGGGGTTGCAGCGTCTTCTGTAAAAATGTAAATTATAGCAACATGAGTACAAAGGTACTCAGCAAGACTTACATCAGATCCTACATACATGCACATTATCAAGAAGGGTTGGTGGAGTTATTGCAGCAAGCCAGCTTTGACTCTTGGCTAGGCTATCCTACGAGACTCCAACTTGAAACGGTTTTGCACACACGAGTCCACTACTCACCACTTCAATACACTACCGAGGATCCACCTCCGTCTTCCTACGGAAGAGCCATCCTCGGCACTCACACTTATCTTGAAGCTTTTAGTAGTTTCCATTTACTTGTCTATGAACTGTATAGGCAACCAAGTAGTCCTTTACCGCGGACGCGGCTATTCGAATAGATCATGTTAACCCTGCAGGGGTGTACTTCTTCATACACGCTCTCACCACTTACCGTCGTTTACACGACATGTACTCGGCAACCTTCAAGCGGAAGCCCAACGTGGGTGTCGGCCACGACCTACCTAATCACCTAAGTCTCTAGTCCAGGTTTATCGCCTATTCGGGTTCCATCCATGAGGAGATCCGGCCGAGGTTTCGCTCACAGCCCCAAACGATGTGAACAGGGTCTTAATGCAGTGAAAGAGAGCAGGAGCGAGAACATGGGATTGTATCGATATGATCAAATGGTTGGTTGCTTGCCTGATGGTTCGATGCACTGATACGGTTCTTCGTTAGGGTAATCACGGTACTCCTCGGAGGCAGAACCTGCCGCAGAGAACACCGATACACAACCATCACCAAACAATGTGCAACAATATGATGCATGCATGAAACATGGCAATATGAGTGTGTTGGGCTAATGCAACTAAGACCAGAAAGGTTTGAACCAATTTGAACCAAAGATTCAAATTTCAAACTCATACATGGCCCTTTAAAGTGTTTTACCCTGTTCTGCATTAAACATCAAGTTAACTTGTTTAATCATGCATGAAATTAGTACAGATGGATAGATTGGATTTTTTTGATCATTTTTCATATATAACTTGTCTGATTTGGAGTTACAGATTAAAAGTTATGAATTTTTGAAGTTTAAACTATATTCTGGAATTTCCTATATTAGATTAAATCCAGAAATTAATTTATTGCGTCAGCCTGACGTCAGTGTGACATCAGCAGGTCAACGGGACACGGTCCGGGTCAAACCTGACAGTGGGTCCCGCGTGTCAGTGTGATTAGTTTAGTTAAAGTTTAATTAAAACTAAACCTATTTAATTAACAGGGCTGGGCCCCACCTGTCATTGACTCAGGAGAGTCAACCAGGGCCCACCCGTGGTCAAACCCAGGTCGGCTGCACCGGCGTTTAGCCGCCGGCGAGCCCGACGCGGCGGCGGAAGTGGTTTTGGCCGTTCCGGCCACCAAATGGGTCGCGGAGGCCATCAGAGTGGAGCTGAGGACGAGCCGCAGCTCTTGGTGGAGTCCGTTGGGGTCGGGGTGGCCGGAGTTGGCGCCGACGACGACTTTGGCGGCCACCGGAGTTCGGCCGAAGGCGAACTCGGGGCTAAACTGTGCGGTGAGGTGCGGGGAGTGCACGGTTGGACCCAACGCAGCGTGGGGAGTGCGTTGGACACCGTGGAGTGGCCGGAGGATGGCTGGGAGCACGTCGGCGACGAGATCCGCGGCGGTGCGTGCGGGTGGTCTTCGTGTGGTGGCTACACGGCTCGGGAACGAGAGAGGGAGGGTAGGAGGGGTAGCTAGGCTCACAGCGCACCCGTAGAGGCCACCGGCGGGGTCGGGGACGAGCTGAGGCGGCGACGGCGTTGAAGGGGATCTCCGGCGACGGCGGACTCGGGCGAGGTCGGTGCGGTGGACTCGGGCCGCACGAGCACACGGGGCTCGGCTAGCTCGATGAAGTGGACGGCGGCGGAGCTCCTGGACACGACGAGAAGATGCACGGGCGGCGGGGAACACGGCTACGACGTAGGTACGGCGGCGGTGGCGTCGGCCGTGGCTGGGGAGCGCGAGGGGGAGGAGCTGGAGAGGAGAGGGGGTGTCTGGGGGTTCGGGGGAGAGAGGGGGAGTGATCCACGACGTTAGCCGGCGAGTAGAGCGGCAAGGCGGCGAGCAGGTGCGTGGCACCCATGCGGTGCTCGCCGTCGAGCACCTGCCTGCCTGCCTGGCCGGCAAGCAGCTCGCTGGCGCGGCGCTGGGCTGGGCCGGCAGGTGGGCCGGGTGCTGGGCGCCAGGTAAGGTTTTGTTATTTTTTTCTGTTTTCTGTTTTTTTAATACTTCTGCAACTTTGTTGAATTATTAAAAATACTTAGGCAACTCCTAAAATCACCAAACTACTCCTGGTCCATAGTTGGATTATTTCCAACATGAAACATTTTAGTTTGGAGATATTTGAGCATCTGAATATTTTATATAATTTTAAATGCCCAAATTCAAATATTTATGATTTAATTCAAAGACCCTAAGATGACCTAGGAAAATGTGCATCACTTTTGGCAGAGGTTCTGAACCAAGACAAAAATGGTGGGCATTTTAGAAGGGCATTTCAGGTTCATTGAAAAAGTTTTTAGTAAACCCTAGTTGGTTTCAGAGGGGGCTGGGGGTTCTGTTATCCCCATTTCAGGTTTCTGATGAAAGAATAGACATGATGCAACACTCTAATGCATGAACTAGCTAGGGTGTGACAACTCACCCCCACTCAAAAGAATCTCGTCCCGAGATTTGGGTTGCTCCGGAAAGAAGGCGGGATACTCGAGTCGAAGACGATCCTCCCTTTCCCAAGTTGCTTCATCCTCAGAATGGTGCGACCATTGAACTTTGAGAAACTTGATATTATGACGTCGAGTGGTACGCTCGGCCTGATCGAGGATACGAATGGGGTACTCTCGATACGTGAGATTATCTTGGAGATCAAGCGTTTCGTGGTCCACTCCACGGATAGGATCCGAGAAGCAACGCCTGAGTTGAGAAACGTGGAAGACATCGTGGACTCTGGAGAGATGCGGAGGTAGTTCCAACTGGTAGGCAACTTCTCCTCGTTTAGCGAGAATACGAAAAGGTCCAATGTAACAAGGAGCCAATTTGCCTTTGATACCGAAATGATGGGTTCCCTTCAGAAGAGTAACCTGAAGGTAAGCCTTCTCGTCAACCTCGAAAGTCATAGCCTTATGTTTTCGGTCATATTGACTCTTTTGACGAGATTGGGCTGTTTTCAACTTTTCACGAACGATGCGAACTTGCTCTTCTGCTTCCTGAATCATATCCGGGCCAAAGAATTGTCTTTCCCCGGTTTCTGACCAATTAAGGGGTGTTCGACACCGTCGTCCGTAGAGAACTTAAAAAGGTGCTTTACCCAAGCTAGATTGATAGCTGTTGTTGTAAGCAAATTCGGCAAATGGAAGGCATTTCTCCCATTCCATTCCAAATGAGATAACAAAGGCTCGAAGCATGTCTTCTAGAATCTGGTTGACGCGTTCTACTTGACCACTTGATTGAGGGTGAAAAGCAGTGCTAAAAGAAAGGCGGGTGCCCATAGCATTTCGGAAACTTTCCCAAAATCGAGAGGTGAAAAGACTTCCTCGATCCGAGTTAATTTCCAAAGGAACACCATGGAGAGACACGATTCGGGAGATGTATAAGTCTGCCAACTGACTAGTGGTTATACTCTCACGAACAGGTAAGAAATGGGCTACCTTGGAAAGACGATCGATAACGACGAAGATAGCATTATTCCCTCTCTTGGTCCTGGGAAAACCGGTAATGAAATCCATACCAATTTTATCCCATTTCCATTCAGGAATAGCTAGGGGTTGAAGGGTGCCAGCAGGCCGTTGATGCTCTGCTTTTACACGATGGCAGACGTCGCAATTAGCAATATATTGAGCAATTTCTTTCTTCATCCTAGTCCACCAGAACCTCTGGCGTAGGTCCTGATACATCTTAGTACTACCGGGATGAATAGTGAGAGGAGATTCATGAGCTTCCTTAAGGATCAATCGCCTCAGGTTTCGCACTTTGGGAACCACTAGTCGATTCCCGAAGTATACGACCCCTTGATCATCAATGGAGAAACAATTCGCAACTCCTTTCTTGATGTTTCTCTTGATGCGGGAAATTCCCGGATCTACCTCCTGTGCTTTGATGATCTGATCCGTAAGGGTAGGTTTCGCCACCAAGGTGGAAAGGAATCCTTGAGGAACAATGTGGAGATTAAGTTTACGAAATTCCTCATGGAGAAGCGGTTGACTTTGTTGTAACATCAGGTTGTTACAATAAGATTTACGACTTAGCGCATCAGCCATGACATTGGCTTTCCCTGGAGTGTAAGTTATTCCTAAGTCGAAATCTATGATCAACTCAACCCAACATCTTTGCCTGAGATTCAAATCCGGTTGGGTGAAGATGTACTTCAGACTTTGGTGATCAGTGAATATTTCGCAACGATTACCAAGGAGGTAATGTCGCCAGGTTTTAAGTGCATAGACTACGGCTGCAAGCTCTAGATCATGAGTAGGATAATTCTCCTCATGTGGGTGCAATTGCCGTGAAGCGTAAGCAATTACGTGTCGATCTTGCATGAGAATGCAACCTAGTCCTTGTCGCGAGGCGTCGCAGTAGATAACAAAGTCCTTGGAGAAGTCTGGCGGTACCAGCATGGGAGCAGAAGTCAGGCGTCTTTTCAGTTCCTGAAAGCTGTGCTCACATTGTGGAGTCCATTCGAACTTTTTATCTTTCTTGAGGAGTTCGGTTAGAGGTTTAGCGACTTTGGAGAAGTTTTTGACAAAGCGACGGCAATAGCTCGCTAGGCCAAGAAAACTTCGAACTTGCTTGACCGATTCAGGTGGAGTCCAATTAAGGATGGCTTGAACTCGCTCAGGGTTAACAGTAATACCTTTACTAGATATTACATAACCCAGATAGGTCACTTCTGACAACCAAAATTCACATTTAGAGAATTTGGCATAAAGACGATGCTCTCGAAGTTTCTTCAACACTAGCCTTAGATGTTCGGCATGTTCTTCCTCGTTCTTGGAGTAGATGAGTATATCATCGAGGTAAACCACGACGAATTTATCCAAATACTCCATGAAGATTGAGTTCATTAACCGAGAAAAGGTGGCTGGAGCGTTGGTTAAACCGAAGGACATGACGGTGTACTTGTATTGGCCATAACGAGTAACAAAGGCCGTTTTAGGAATGTCCCCGTTCCTGATTTTGATTTGATGGTAGCCCAACCTCAAATCCATTTTGGAGAAGACTGAGGATCCAGCGAGCTGATCATACAGGTCGTTGATCCTGGGGAGCGGATATTTGTTCTTGATTGTGACCAAATTGACAGGTCGATAATCTACAACCATCCGGTCCGTACCATCCTTCTTCTTGACGAAGAGGACGGGGCAAGCCCACGGAGATGAACTAGGTCGGATGAAACCCTTTTTCAAGGACTCATCGAGTTGTTTCTTAAGCTCAGCTAGTTCTAGTGGTGCCATCTTATAGGGTCTTCTAGCAATCGGGACGGTTCCTGGAATGAGGTCTATTACGAACTCCACATCCCTGTCAGGTGGAACACCTGGCAATTCCTACGGGAAGACATCCGGGAATTCACGGACTACCGGAACATCCTCAAGGTCTGGCAAAGGGCTGGCGTTAAGAGAATATAACTGTCGCTTGGCTATTCGGGTCAAGACATTGACTATCTTCCCCGAAGGATGGGTGAGTTGAACAGTCCTAGAGAAGCAATCAATTTGGGCATGATGAGCTGACATCCAGTCCATACCCAAGATGATATTAATATCTGAAGATTTGAGGGCTATCAAAGATGCGAGAAAAACAAGTCTGTCGACTTGAATTTCATTTCCATGGCTTACTCTAGAAGTTTTCCATTTGGATCCCGGAGTTTGAATTACCATAGCGGTGGGCATCTCACAGAATGTGGTGTTATGCAGACGAGCATAGCCCTCAGATATAAATGAAAGAGATGCTCCTGTATCGAAAAGAACAGATGCCGGGTGGAAATTAACAAGGAGCGTACCGAGAACGACGTTGGGATCCTCTTGAGCTTCTTCGGCAGAGATACAGTTGACATGGCCACGTGCAGCGGTGGCCGGCTTGGCGTAGAACACTTTCCCTGTCGGCTTGCCACGGCCAACAGCTTTAGCAGATTGGTTGGGGTTGGTCTGGGGACACTCGCGCATATAGTGGCCAGATTCCCCACACTTAAAGCAAGTCACGGAACTGGTACGTGGAGGAGCATTGTTGGTTGGACCACCATAGGGCTTGGCTGGTGCAGACTGTTGAACGGGGCGAGGCCCCTGGAAGGATGGCCTCGGTGTGAACCTGGGTGGCAGGGCAGTGTTGGGCACCCACACGCGGCGCTTCTGAGGACCAGCACCGGATGAGGAACCCACGTCACGGCCATGCTTGCGTGTTGCGTCATAATCAGTCTGACCAGTCTCAGCACTGATGGCCTTGTTAACAAGATTCTGAGTCCATCCTAGCAACATAATGTGGTAGTAGAACTGAACTAGGCTTGTATCCATCAAACCTATAAGGTACTACTGATTAGTAACACGTGAACCTGATAGAGAGAAAAGATCCTAATTCCTTAACCCCCGGTGGAAGAATAGACTGACTCATATCAGAATGTCATAAGATAAAGGAGTAAAAAGAGCCTTACGTTCCAACCCACAAACAATTCCCCTACATATAACTAAAGAATTTCTAGACTCAACATCAACCAGTTTGGCTTGGAGAACCTACAGGCAGTCCGGCTTTGATGCCAACGCTGTCAGGACCCCGACTCGATGCCACATAGGTCTAGCATGTAACACCTCATATCACTTTGCGGCCTCACGCACGGTATTCCCACGGGTGTCGTGTTACCTTTGCCCGGGACCGTTTGAGCCTTTTGGCACACGTATATGATAGTGTCGCTAGCACCCATATGATAAGGAGCCCGGGCTGACATGACTAGTCGTAAACCCAAAGTGGCACAGACTTACAGGGACAGGCATCCATGACCCAGCAACGAACGTGTCGGTCATCAGCAAGTGGGTCCGGGCTATAGCACTGGGCTAGCAGGACTCTGGTAAACCGGGCTGTAGCGGGCTAACAGGACTCCGGTACTCAATGCGTGACATTTCCCCGAAGGGACAGACACAGGAACGAAGAAGGACACATGCCGGCCAGCCTAGGTGTTCCGGAGCAGTAGCAGGCTACCATGGCTCGGTGGAGACACTAGGAGACATTTCCCGGAAAGAGAGGCTACTAAAGATAAACAACTAGATAGTCAGATCCCACACATACCAAGCATTTCAATCATACACACAATATGCTCGATATGTGCAAATACAACAAGGCATCACAACATGACTACTTTATTTAAGGCTCAGAGAGCCATACATAACATACACATAGGTACGGGTCACACGACCCGACATTCAAGTCATACAGTCATACAAACTAGCAGCGGAAGTAACTTGTCTGAGTACAGACAACTAGTAAAATAAAAGAGGCTTGGAAAGCCTAGCTATACTACGTGGTCCTTCACAAGCTCAGGATCACCACCTGGGCCTTAGCCTACTCATTGATGTCAACGTCTACGAAGAACCCATCAGAAGGGGTTGCAGCGTCTTCTGTAAAAATGTAAATTATAGCAACATGAGTACAAAGGTACTCAGTAAGACTTACACCAGATCCTACATACATGCACATTATCAAGAAGGGTTGGTGGAGTTATTGCAGCAAGCCAGCTTTGACTCTTGGCTAGGCTATCCTACAAGACTCCAACTTGAAACGGTTTTGCGCACACGAGTCCACTACTCACCACTTCAATACACTACCGAGGATCCACCTCCGTCTTCCTACGGAAGAGCCATCCTCGGCACTCACACTTATCTTGAAGCTTTTAGTAGTTTCCATTTACTTGTCTATGAACTGTATAGGCAACCAAGTAGTCCTTTACCGCGGACGCGGCTATTCGAATAGATCATGTTAACCCTGCAGGGGTGTACTTCTTCATACACGCTCTCACCACTTACCGTCATTTACACGACATGTACTCGGCAACCTTCAAGCGGAAGCCCAACGTGGGTGTCGGCCACGACCTACCTAATCACCTAAGTCTCTAGTCCAGGTTTATCGCCTATTCGGGTTCCATCCATGAGGAGATCCGGCCGAGGTTTCGCTCACAGCCCCAAACGATGTGAACAGGGTTCCCGAGATACCTAACGGGTATTCGGTACACCGTGCCACGTACCTACCGCATCACAGCCCACCCCTACGGTCAGCGCTGTCCACGGCCTCCAGTAGGCTACAAACACCAGAAACTACTTGCAACTCCTGGATAGAGAACTAGGGTGAATAAGAAGTCGAGAGGGTCCATTGGTTTCGGGCCCAATGCATGGTAGTAGCTGAATCTTAAATCACACATACAGATCTCAGTGCTTAAGGTCGGCTTCAATGAAACAACCCATCATGTACTCCTACATGGCCTCTCATCGATACCTTTACCAAATCATGTTCACCACACCACTTTCATTACCGACATAATCATTTCACTCTAGCCCATCACCCAGATGAACCAGACCTGACACGACTCTAAGCATAGCAGGCATAGCAAGGTAGGAACAACACATACATATGGCTCAAACAACTCCTACACATGCTAGTGGGTTTCATCTAGTTACTGTGGCAATGACAGGTCATGCAGAGGAAATGGGTTCAACTACCGTAACACACAGCAGTTTGAAATGCGTTGTCTTAATGCAGTAAAAGAGAGCAGGAGCGAGAACATGGGATTGTATCGATATGATCAAATGGTTGGTTGCTTGCCTGATGGTTCGATGCACTGATACGGTTCTTCGTTAGGGTAATCACGGTACTCCTCGGAGGCAGAACCTGCCGCAAAGAACACCGATACACAACCATCACCAAACAATGTGCAACAATATGATGCATGCATGAAACATGGCAATATGAGTGTGTTGGGCTAATGCAACTAAGACCAGAAGGGTTTGAACCAATTTGAACCAAAGATTCAAATTTCAAACTCATACATGGCCCTTTAAAGTGTTTTACCTTGTTCTGCATTAAACATCATGTTAACTTGTTTAATCATGCATGAAATTAGTACAAACGGATAGATTGGATTTTTCTGATCATTTTTCATATATAACTTGTCTGATTTGGAGTTACAGATTAAAAGTTATGAATTTTTGAAGTTTAAACTATATTCTGGAATTTCCTATATTAGATTAAATCCAGAAATTAATTTATTGCGTCAGCCTGACGTCAGTGTGACATCAGCAGGTCAACGGGACACGGTCCGGGTCAAACCTGACAGTGGGTCCCGCGTGTCAGTGTGATTAGTTTAGTTAAAGTTTAATTAAAACTAAACCTATTTAATTAATAGGGTTGGGCCCCACCTGACATTGACTCAGGAGAGTCAACCAGGGCCCACCCGTGGTCAAATCCAGGTCGTCTGCACCAGCGTTTAGCCGCCGGCGAGCCCGACGCGGCGGCGGAAGTGGTTTTGGCCGTTCCGGCCACCAAATGGGTCGCGGAGGCCATCGGAGTGGAGCTGAGGACGAGCCGCAGCTCTTGGTGGAGTCCGTTGGGGTCGGGGTGGCCGGAGTTGGCGCCGGCGACGACTTTGGCGGCCACCGGAGTTCGGCCGAAGGCGAACTCGGGGCTAAAGTGTGCGGTGAGGTGTGGGGAGTGCACGGTTGGACCCAACGCAGCATGGGGAGTGCGTTGGACACCGTGGAGTGGCCGGAGGATGGCTGGGAGCACGTCGGCGACGAGATCCGCGGCGGTGCGTGCGGGTGGTCTTCGTGCGGTGGCTACACAGCTCGGGTACGAGAGAGGGAGGGTAGGAGGGGTAGCTAGGCTCACATCGCACCCGTAGAGGCCACTGGCAGGGTCGGGGACGAGCTGAGGCGGCGACGGCGTTGAAGGGGATCTCCGGCGACGGCGGACTCGGGCGAGGTCGGTGCGGTGGACTCGGGCCGCACGAGCACATGGGGCTCGGCTAGCTCGATGAAGTGGACGGTGGCGGAGCTCCTGGACACGACGAGAAGACGCACGGGCGGCGGGGAACACGGCTACGACGTAGGTACGGCGGCGGTGGCGTCGGCCATGGCTGGGGAGCGCGAGGGGAGGAGCTGGAGAGGAGAGGGGGTGTCTGGGGGGTTCGGGGGGAGAGGGGGAGTGATCCACGACGTTAGCCGGCGAGTAGAGTGGCGAGGCGGCGAGCAGGTGCGTGGCACCCAGGCGGTGCTCGCCGTCGAGCACCTGCCTGCCTGCCTGGCCGGCAAGCAGCTCGCTGGCGCGGCGCTGGGCTGGGCCGGCAGGTGGGCCGGGTGCTGGGCGCCAGGTAAGGTTTTGTTATTTTTTTCTGTTTTCTGTTTTTTTAATACTTCTGCAACTTTGTTGAATTATTAAAAATACTTAGGCAACTCCTAAAATCACCAAACTACTCCTGGTCCATAGTTGGATTATTTCCAACATGAAACATTTTAGTTTGGAGATATTTGAGCATCTGAATATTTTATATAATTTTAAATGCCCAAATTCAAATATTTATGATTTAATTCAAAGACCCTAAGATGACCTAGGAAAATGTGCATCACTTTTGGCAGAGGTTCTGAACCAAGACAAAAATGGTGGGCATTTTAGAAGGGCATTTCAGGTTCATTGAAAAAGTTTTTAGTAAACCCTAGTTGGTTTCAGAGGGGGCTGGGGGTTTTGTCATCCCCATTTCAGGTTTCTGATGAAAGAATAGACATGATGCAACACTCTAATGCATGAACTAGCTAGGGTGTGACAGAGGCGGGATTTGGAGCGGCACTTACGCCGCCACTTTGACTGCTTCTCGAGGGAACAACCCTTCACTACGTCCTTGCGTTCTTCGTCGTCATTTTCTTTGGGTGTGTCCACCATGTATACATCATATGATGAAGTGGGTGTCCAGTGCCCTGTGGGCAGTGGTTTCTGTTCGTCTCCTGCATCATCGTCCATACCGTCGATGCCTTCGGAGTCGAAGTCAAGCATGTCGGTCAAATCGTCGACAGTGGCTACTAAGTGGGTGGTGGGTGGGCGGAGAATTTCTTCGTCATCCGCATCCCAATTCTACCAGACATAGTTCGGCCAGGGCTCTCCTCACAGAGAGAGAGACCTTAATGAGTTAAGTATGCCGCCGAAAGGTGAGTGCTGAAAGATATCCACGGAGGTGAACTCCATGATCGGCGCCCAGTCGGATTCGATGGGCACGGGCGCAGGAGGTTCGGAGTCTGTGGCCGGGGAAGAATTCGGTAGTTTGCGTCATGGCTCTCATGAAGGGTAAGGTCGATACACGGCTCGATCGCCGATGAGAGTGCGGCCTCCGCAGCGGGGTCTATCCACCCGTCACTGGATGGCGCAATTGGCTCCAATTTGAAGGTCGGAGAGGTTGCCGGTGCGATCTCCCGAACACTGTCCGATGGTGGAGCTAAGTCATGCTCATCGTGACCGTGTGGCGTACTCGGCAAGCACTCGAATCCGTCGAAGATCAAGTCTCCATGGATGTCGGCTGTTTAGTTCAAGTTTCCAAATCTGACCTGATAGCCAGGGGCGTAGCTCTCGACCTGCTCTAGATGGCCAAGCGAGTTGGCCCGCAGTGCGGAGCCGCCGAATACAAAGATCTGTCCAGGGAGAAAAGTCACACCCTGGACTGCATCGCTATCAATGACCGAAGGAGCCATCAAGCCTAATGATGGCGACACAGAGGAACTCTCAATGAAAGCACCAATGTCAGTGTCAAAACCGGCGGATCTCGGGTAGGGGATCCCGAACTGTGCGTCTAAGGCGGATGGTAATAGGAGGCAGGGGACACGATGTTTTACCTAGGTTCGGGCCCTCTTGATGGAGGTAAAACCCTACGTCCTGCTTGATTATTCTTGATAATATGAGTAGAACAAGAGTTGATCTACCACGAGATCAGAGAGGCTAAACCCTAGAAGCTAGCCTATGGTATGATTGTATGTTGTCCTATGGACTAAAAACCTCCGGTTTATATAGACACCGGAGGGGGCTAGGGTTACACAGAGTCGGTTACAAGGAAGGAGATCTACATATCCATACTGCCAAGCTTGCCTTCCACGCCAAGGAGAGTCCCATCCGGACATGGGACGAAGTCTTCATTCTTGTATCTTCATAGTCCAACAGCCCGACCAAAGGATAGAATCCGGCTGTCCGGATACCCCCTAATCCAGGACTCCCTCAAGCATCATCATCAACATCATCGTCAGGCTCCTCAGCTTCGTCAACCTCCTCAGACCCCACAGGAGTCGCCACAGGACCACGGACAGAAGAGGTAGGAGGCGCTTTGTCAGACCACTAACAGTGCTCCAAGCACCATGTATCCTCAGGAGTGAAGGTCTTCTCGGAGCCACTCTTCACATCTCGCATGTTGAGGTGCCTGATACGTCTCCAACGTATCTATAATTTTTAATTGCTCCATGCTATATTATCTATTGTTTTGGACTATATTGGGCTTTATTTTCCACTTTTATATTATTTTTGGGACGAACCTATTAACCGGAGACCCAGCCCACAATTGTTGTTTTTTTGCCTATTTTAGTGTTTCGAAGAAACGGAATATCAAACGGAGTCCAAACGGAATGAAACCCTTCGGGGACGTGATTTTCTCACCGAACGTGATCCAGGAGACTTGGACCTTACGCCAAGGCATCGGAGAGGTGGTCACAAGGGTGCCCCCCCCTAGGGCGTGCCCCTTCCTTGTGGGCCCCTCGTTGCTCCTCCGATGTACTTCTTCCTCCTATATATACCTACGTACCCCCAAACGATCAGAACAGGAGCCAAAAACCTAATTCCATCACTGCAACTTTCTGTATCCACGAGATCCCATCTTGGGGCCTGTTCTGGAGCTCCGCCGGAGAGGGCCGTCATCACGGAGGTCTTCTACATCATCATAGCCTCTCTGGTGAACTGTGAGTAGTTTATCTCAGACCTTTGGGTCCATAGTTAGTAGCTAGATGGCTTCTTCTCTCTTTTTGGATCTCAATACAAAGTGCTCCCCTTCTCTTGTGGAGATCTATTCGATGTAATCTTCTTTTTGCGGTGTGTTTGTTGAGACCGATGAATTGTGGGTTTATGATCAAGTCTATCTATGAATTGTGGGTTTGTTGAGACCGACATATTGTATCGTTGCCATCGAGGATAACAAGATGGGTTTATTACATATTGCATGAATTTATCTCTCTACATCATGTCATCTTGCTTAAGGCGTTACTCTGTTTTTAACTTAATACTCTAGATGCATGCTGTATAGCGGTCGATGAGTGGAGTAATAGTAGTAGATGCAGAATCGTTTCGGTCTACTTGTCACAGCGTGATGCCTATATACATGATCATGCCTAGATATTCTCATAACTATGCTCAATTCTGTCAATTTCTCAACAATAATTTGTTCACCCACCGTACAATACTTATGCTCTTGAGAGAAGCCACTAGTGAAACCTATGGCCCCCGGGTCTATTCTCATCATATTAATCTCCATCACTTTAATCTTGCTTTGCTTTTTTACTTTGGTTTTACTCTTTACTTTGCATCTCTATACCAAACATACCAAAAATATTATATCTATCAGATCTCACTCTTGTAAGTGACCATGAAGGGATTGACAACCCCTAATCGCGTTGGTTGCGAGTAGCTATTGTTTTGTGCAGGTACGAGGGACTTGAGCGTGGCCTCCTACTGGATTGATACCTTGGTTCTCAAAAACTGAGGGAAATACTTACGCTACTCTGCTGCATCATCCCTTCCTCTTCGAGGAAAACCAACGCAAGCTCAAGACATAGCAAGAAGGATTTTTGGCGCCATTGCCGGGGAGTCTACGCAAAAAGTCAACATACCAGGTACCACTACAAGAAATATGTCAACTTGTGACCACCACTATTGGTCACTGAAAGGTCATGGTTTTTCATTTGCAACCTTTTTTTGACCAAAAACAGAAGGTCAAAAGCTGGCGGTCATAAACTGACTATAGCGACCTTTCTTCTGGAATGGTCGAAGACGTTTATGACCAAAATACATCTACTGTGGCGTTTTGGTCACTAGCAACCTCCCCAGGCCACGTAGGCATCCAGCGTGGCAAGCTGATGTGGCACAAGATTTAGCCCGGTCCAATTCAGTTTTCTACATGGGCCTAGCTCAACAATTCGGCCTTTTTATATATTTTTTCTTGATTAATTTTGGTCAACTACATGGTCCAGGCCCAACATTTAAGACATTTTATTTTTGGGCCATAGCCTTTTTAGTCCATTGATTTTTTTAGTTTCAGCCATTATACATTGGGGTACCACTAGTAAGCCAGCCCCACATGTCATGCTTATCTCAAAATATGTCCCACATGTCAAAAATTTCGAAATTTGTCAAACAACCATTATAACTTGGACCCTCTTGTCAGGTTTCCATTTCACGGGTATTCAAATCACATACACAATCATTGTTTTGAACAGACTAGAGAGCAAATGAAATTCGTCCAAAACAAGACTACATTAGTCTATTAGAATTCAGTGTACTACAACCCAGATATGCGTACAATTACAACACATAATATGCTCCTTTTGTTGATATGATTCACAACTTCGGCCTTGGATTCACACTTCACCTGTGCAAAGTATAAGAATGAAAATATAAGAATAAGAATGTGTTCATGGAGTGATCCAATAACTTATAAGCAAGAATTGACATCAAATGCCATGTAGATAAATAGTATGACTAACACTAACCAGTATGTGTTCATGGAGTGACAAATGTTCTCACTAGCTAGGATTTTTTTGGTATATAGTATACTGACATGTGCAACTCTAACTAAATTGATCATAGAAATGAAAAGAATTGTAAGCATGTTTTTTGGGTATATAGTATACTGACATGTTCATTCAGAATCCAGGCAACAGCAGATACACACCAGCAGATACACATTCATAATCCAGTCAAATTTTAAGCAACAACAGAACAGATTTAACAGACCAAACCATAATCAGCATGCATCAGGATTTATGGTTCTAGCAAAAAAGTGGCTGGCTAACAAACTAGATATGCTTCTGCAGACTAACAAAATGGTAGCAAACATACTAATCAGATTGATTCATTCAATTAGGGCTTGTTATAGATTATGCCCATCTAATTTATTCCCATCTAATTTATACAAAATGGCAGCAAACATACTAATCAGATTTATACTAACAAACTAGATATATTACCACCTAATTTAGTCCAATGGATTATGCCATGTTAGTACTGAACCTAAAGCATTCTAATTACCTGCAATAAATCAGTAGCATACATGACATCAAAGGGATGCAAACTAGATAATTTAGGAGTCTTCTACAACACAGAACAGTAGGCATTCTAACTTGCAGCAGAAAATCAGTAGCTAGATGACCACCAACAACACAAATCAGCTCAAACACTCGGTCCTCGATGTGGCGTACAACAAGTAATCAGCCATGGAACCGAGGCCAAACTCTAGCATCACAGAAAGCAGAGGGGAACAATTGGGTGGGGGGGCTCACCATGGGGGTGCTGCTACTGCTCATCCATGGTTGGTCGTCCTACATCCATCCGGCGACAACTGCTCATTCATGGCAGGAAACCACATCACATCTCAGTCAAAGGAATGGAGGGTAAGGGAAGAAGAAGAAAGGTAAGAAGATCTAGATGGCGTCGGAGCAGTGGTGGAGGGGCGTCCTCCATGGGCGCCGCCTCTGCGTCCACCACCAGGAACATCTCGTTCAGGTCCTTCGCCCGCAGCGCTTGCACGCACCAGATTAGATCACAACACGGCGTCAAAGCTAGAGATCGATGCAACTTCAATTCAAAACTGGATATCAAAGAACAATGTACAGAAGAACTTGCCATTTAGTTCTGCATGATCATCACAGTCTACAATAACAATACAGCATGGCCTTCTGGTTCTGTAGCTAATCACCGCCAAGAGTAGATCTCCGAGCTAATTGCAGTGCCTTGCAATGCCCCTAAATGCAACAAAGAAGGGCTTGTTATAGTATTTTTACATTCATTCAGGACAGCAGCTTTTCTTTTTCTTGCAAAAGGACAACAGCTAACAAGTATAATTACTCCCAAGAGAAGGTTTGAAAACCCCAACATGTCTAGGAAACAACTGTTCAGTAAAGTGCAGCGGCTGGATAAATCTGTCATGCACATCATTTAAGCGAAAAGTGTTCCAACTAGTATGGAACCACATATTTGTTATCTGTGTATCTACACACCTTTTGGTGTCCTTGCATTTTTTCTTCGTTCGACTAAACAGGGCGGGCTGAATGTTCAAAAAAGATGCAAGTGTATGTGGGCTCTTATTTTGTTTACACTCCATAAACAGAAAGAGGTTACTGGCAACTACTCCATGTCTAATTAACCCTTCCCTACAGCACTTATACATGCATGCCCATAACTATGTACTCTCAGATCAGATGTTGCCTAGCTAGCTTGTTTTAACGATCCTTTCAACCTTGCTATGGAAGATATCATACTTGTAGCAGCAGCATCATGTACATGCATGGCTGGCTTGACTACCGCGGGGAGTTGATCAAGGACGGTGGTCCGATTGACAGACAGCTAGTCTTTGGCGGTGAACCTAATGGGCATGCCTCCCTTGAGGTTCACAGTGGGGAAGTTGACGATGTGGTCCTCCTCGGCCACCCACCTGCATCCATTCCAATCCAGCGTCATTATCATCGTCATGTCAGGCAACAAATGGCAATACATCATACATATGTGCGGTGGATCTCGCCATCAGCCACACGATCTTGACGCGCATGCATCTCAACATTTTATTGATAACTAGCATGCGGTGCAGTTCCCACTTGCATATAAAACTACCCCTCATGCAATAGGTTATAGGAGTGTAAAAAACAAGTGCAAATCTTGACGGGC
The DNA here is from genome assembly GCF_018294505.1 of Triticum aestivum. Taxonomy (NCBI): domain Eukaryota; kingdom Viridiplantae; phylum Streptophyta; class Magnoliopsida; order Poales; family Poaceae; genus Triticum; species Triticum aestivum. The sequence goes on from NC_057812.1 coordinate 484,713,245, forward strand.
GCAAGCTGCTTTATATATATACGCAACCAACAGGCTCGTATTCTACTACCTACTGGGTACTGGCCAACGTAATAAAAGGGCCATTGTTGTGGTCGTGGTACTACAAATGCAAAGAAACAAAAACAGCCATGCTGCCATGCCATGCAGCGGCGCCATGCCCTGGCGCGCTGGTCAAAGTGAGAGGCGCATGCGCGCGCATATAGTACTGTGAAGAATTTTGAGCATCAACTAAATTCTGAGCATCAACTAAGACTACTCCTAGAACAGTAACAGGGTAGTTAAGCTTGAGGAACTAATAAAGGAAAAAAGAAAAGAGCATCATGTGCTGTATAAGGTCCAACAGAAATTGGCACATTTCCTGCATCCGGTCAGGCCACTGTGATCCCGCGACGGGGCCGCTTGCTACGATGGGAGTTTGGCTGGGGATATACACTAGGAGAGCAGAGCGGAGCAGCGATGGAAACAAGGTAACAGAGATGGGGGTGAGAAGGGGAAGGACCTTCTGTGGCGCGTCGTCGTGGTCGGGGTGGACGACACCGTCGTTGTCGAGCTCGAGGTCGGACTCGACGATCTCCTCGTCCAGCTCGTCGAGCTCGGGGGTGGGGTTGCGCATGTCCTGGTCGTCCTCCTCCTCCTCGTCGTCGTCGATGTCGTCCATGGACCTCGCCTGCCGGTGCAAATCCAACCCAAAAAAGTGGATCAGACAAGCAAGTAATTTGAAGATCGGTGCCAGGGGAGGAGAAGGGACGTCGGATCGGCACCTTGGGCGCAGGGTTGGGCTTGGCGGATGCGGCAGCGGTGGCAGGGAGGGTGGAGCCGAGGGAGGCGACTAGAGTCGAGGGGGAGGAAGATCGAGACGGATATAGGGAGCATCTGCCTCGATCTGGATCGAGGAGAGGGAGGCCGCGCGCTGGATCTTGCCGGAGGGGAGGGAGGAAGGAGTAGAGCATGTGGATCTTGGAGCGCGCTCGATCTTGCCGGAAGGGAGGGAGGGAGGGAGGAGAGCGAGGGGAGGGGTGGGTGGCGGCGAGGGGAGGGGAGGTGGGAGGGATCGGGGAGCGCTAGGGTTCGCGGGGGACGAGGGAGGAGTGCGGGCTGTGGCCTGTGGGTTGTTGGGCTAGGTGGGGTGAGAAGGTGAGGAGGGAGCGCTGCCGTTGGATCCGGGTGGATCAGACGGTGCTCGATCCATGATCCGCGTGACATGCCTCTGAACCAATCAAAATAGAGTACTTGTGTGCGACGTCCATGACCATCTAAGTAGGCCGTAACCAGCTGAAAATAAAGTGCAGATCTCTTTGGATAAGAGAAGCGACTCTTTTGGCGTCGTCTTTCGGCGGTTCCCCTCCGCCGGTGACCTTTTGGTCATCGGCGGTGAGGAGGGTCATCGGATCCCGCGTGTGTGGATCATTTTAGCTTTAGGTGGCGATCGAGGGCGGGGGCGGGGGCGGCAATACTGAATAAAGAAGCTCTGTATTTTTATCCGGCAAGGCTGCCAGCAAGGACCTCAGCACGTAGAAGAGCAGGGCATCGAGGAGGTGGTCGTGAGCGAGGAGTTCGTCGTCGTCACCTTCCCGGTGACCGAAGACTCGTAGTCATACCCACCGTTTTGACAACATTTTGAAAGAAATTCAAAAAAACAAAAAAAACTTTCGCAATGTGGGATTATATCTGACCTAGTTTACACGAAAAATAATAAACATTGACTATAGTAAATGTCTTAAAAATTGTTCTTGGAACCAAGTTATCATGTATGAAGATCAATGGCTTTTAAGCCAAGTATTCTCTGAACCGAGTTAACATATATGAAGATGCATAGTTTGTTCAAATGATCTCATATTATGCACAAGGGTGCATATTGGAATGGCAAACAATGTTGCCTAAGGAAATTTTCATTTTCTTTAGACGAAAAAATCATTTTCCATTTTCCAAGTGCCCAAAATGAGTTTTTTTGTGAAGGACCTACCAAATAATTGTTGCAAAATTGGACCAAATCCATTTTCTAAAATACTAGGCCATATATAATGCATAATTGACCAAATGGTTGGGTGTAAAAAGTTTTGATCCACCTCTCCGGAAAAAGACAAATTTCCGCCGATTCAGCTAGAAGTGGGTCAAATTTGAACTGCGGCTGCCTCATAGTTTGCTATTTATTTTTTCCAAAAATCATTTCTAGGTATAAAAGTAGCTATTTAATCAGAGAAACACCAAAAAAATTCCAAGATTAAACCACTAGCTAGGAACGGTCATTCCTGTTGTTTTGACCGCATTTTGAAACGGGCATAGAAAATTCAAAAAAATCAAAAAATTGGGAAACCTTCGCATTGTGTCATTATATGTGGCCAAGTTCACAGGAAAAATAACAAACTTGTAATATGGCAATTGTTTTAAAAAATGTTCTCAGAAATGAGCTATCACGTGTGAAGATTCATGGCTCTCAAGTCAAATAATCAATCTTATGGCCACATTCTTAGCATAGTTTGTTCAAATGGTTTCATATTGTGCACAAGGGTGCATATTGGAATGACAAACAATGTTGCCTAAGGAAGTTTTCATTTTCTTTGCACGGAAAATTCATTTCCCATTTTCCGAGTGCCCGAAATGATGTTTTTTTGTGAAGGAACTACCAAATAAATGTTGCAAAATTGTACTAAATCAATTTTCTAAAATACTAGGCCATGTTTAATGCACAATTGACCAAATGGTTGGGTGTCAAAAGATTCGATCCACCTCTGGTGAAAAAGACAAATTTCCGCCGATTCAGCTAGAAGCGGGTTAAATTTGAATTGTAGCTGCCTTGTAGTTTGCTCTTTATTTTTTCCAAAAATCTTTTCTAGGTACATAAGTATCTATTTTATCAGAGAAACACCAAAAAAAATTCCAAGATTCGACCACTAGCTAGGAACGGTCATTCCCGCCGTTTTGACCGCATTTTGAAACGGGCATAAAAAGTTCAAAAAAAATCAAAAAATTGGGAAACCTTCGCATTGTGTCATTATATATGGCCAAGTTCCCAGGAAAAATAATAAACTTGTGATACGGCAATTCTTTTAAAAAAGTGTTCTCAGAAATGAGCTATCATGCGTGAAGATTCATGGCTTTCAAGCCAAATGATCAATCTTATGGCCACATTCATGGCATAGTTTGTTCAAATGATATCATATTGTGCACAAGGGTGCATCTTGGAATTCCAAACAATGTTGCCTAAGGAAGTTTTCATTTTCTTTGCACGAAAAATTCATTTTCCATTTTTCTGAGTGCCCAAAATGAGTTTTTTTGTGAAGGACCTACCATATATTTGTTGCAAAATTGGACCTAATCAATTTTATAAAATACTAGGCCATATATAATGCACAATTGAGAAAATGGTTGGGTGTCAAAGTTTTGATCCACCTCTGGTGAAAAAGACAAATTCCCGCCGATTCAGTAGGAAGCGGGTCAAATTTGAACTGCAGCTGCCTCATAGTTTGCTATTTATTTTGTCCAAAAATCATTTCTAGTTACATAAGTACCTATTTAATCATAAATACATGGTTTGGTGGCGATACATCGAGGTTTGGGCGGTGGCCGAGGCCCCCAACTCTAGAGCACGTAAACTTGCATGCCCGCCGCGTGGTCACCATGTGACCGTGGCGTTGCCATGTGTTCTGGGCAGCCTAGGCATGTCTAGTGGGTTGGGTACTCCCCAGGTAGGTGATAGGAAGAAAATCACAACATAAGATTCTCACGAGGAGACCGATCGATGCTCAAACATGAATAAGCAGCCAAGTGTTTGATTAGCGGTACGGGAAATGCACATGGCCAATGGGCGTGAGTTTTGGCTGAGAATGATCATCTACTAAGGAGAATGTCTTCACAAATTTTAGCTCAAAAGGAGGATCCTAGGTGGTACTTGCTTTGCAAAGTACAACACTAGACAAAAATATGAATGTTGAAGCTGGGCTCAAAATAATGAATGGATTGAGCTGAAATTTAGTGGAGGATGGTTATTTGGGCATAGGAAAGCATTGTAGAAAATTGATACCATTTGGACATGCCAAAGTAGTAGTTCCTTCACAATGCTCTTCTATGGACAAAAACTTGGGAAAACTAGTGAGAGAGATTGGATGAATTAAATGAGCTAAAAATTGGTGTAGGTAAGTTACATAGGTATGGTCATGCGCTGGTAAATTTTCAGATCATTTGGGTAAGCCTAGCTAGTACTTACTTCACAAAGCTTCTCTCGAGGTAGAAACTTTGGAAATTTCCTGAGAAAGATTTACTAGGAAAATTGAGCTGAATATTATCATGTGGCAATGATTTGGGTATGGAAGCGTGCCCGAAAAGTTTGAGGGTAATAGGAGGGGTCTATATAACACTTGCTTTACAACGTGCCAATTTGGACATAAAATATAAATTGAACCTGGGCTCACATAAATGATTTGACTGAGCTGTAATTTGGAGGAGGGTGATAATTTGGGCATATGAAGGAACTGTATAAATTTCATGTCATTTCGAGATATAAAAAAGGTACTTCCTTCACAATGCTTCTAGGTGGACAAAAACTTTGGAAATTTGCCGAGGAAGATTTGCTAGGCAAATGGAGCTGAATATTGTCATCCGGTAATGATTTGGATAGAAAAGATTGCCCAAAAATTTCTAGGGCATTCAAGAATATATAAATAACACTTCCTTCATAAAGTGTTGTTGTGAACAGAATAGGAAAATGAATATTGTAGAATTAGTTTTGAACTAGGAAAGGAAGGACTTTTACATATTTGATGAAGATATGACCCAAAGAATTTATGAGATTTTTTTGGGAAATTTGGGAATGATAGAAATATAGGTTGCTTCACAACCTAGGGCAAAAACTGCCACATGGACATGACACATAGGCAAAACTGATGAGGTGGCGCCTAGTCATAGCAACCCACCACAATTTACAAGGTTATGATCATCTATATTGGTCATGATCAGCTAGAAATAAGGCATCGGACTAGTGCTGTCTGCATTATGACCATTTCGTGTAAGGAAATTATGACCTTTCTGACCAAAATGGTCGCAACGGTTTAGGGTTTGGAGCCCCCCGAAGAGCTTTTGACCAATTGGTCTATCATAGATTTATGACCAATTCTTCCAGGGTCACTGACAGAAGGTCAGAAGTTGACATATTTCTTGTAGTGTACCCATCACAATCCCTATCTCTCTCATTACATTATTTGCCATTTGCCTCTCGTTTTCCTCTCCCCCACTTCACTCTTGCCATTTTATTCGCCCTCTCTCTCTATCCCCCCTCTCTATTTGCCTCTTTTGCCCGCTTGCCTTTTGTTTGCTCGTGTGTTAGATTGCTTGTTTGTTGCAATGGCTCAAGATACTACCAAATTGTGTGACTTCACCAATACCAATAATAATGATTTCCTTAGCACTCTGATTGCTCCTCTTGCCAATACTGAATCTTGTGAAATCAATAATTCTTTGTTGGATCTTGTTATGAAAGATCAATTCGCCGACCTTCCTGGTGAAGATGCCGCTACTCATCTGAATAGCTTTGTTGATTTATGTGATATGCAAAAGAAAAAAGATGTCGATAATGATGTCGTTAAATGGAAGCTATTTCCTTTTTCGCTTAGAGATCGTGCTAAAGCTTGGTTTTCGTCTTTGCCTAAGAATAGTATTGATTCTTGGAACAAGTGCAAAGATGCTTTTATCTCTAAGTATTTCCCTCCCGCTAAGATCATCTCTCTTAGAAACGATATTATGAATTTTAAGCAACTTGATCATGAACATGTTGCACAAGCTTGGGAGAGAATGAAATTAATGATACATAATTGCCCTACTCATGGTTTGAATTTGTGGATGATTATACAAATTTTTTATGCCGGATTGAATTTTGCTTCTAGAAATCTTTTAGATTCGGCCGCGGGAGGCACTTTTATGGAAATCACTTTAGGGGATGCTACTAAACTCCTAGATAATATTATGGTTAATTATTCTCAATCGCATACTGAAAGATCTTCTAATAAAAAAGTGCATGCGGTAGAAGAAATAAATGTTTTGAGTGGAAAGATGGATGAACTTATGAAATTATTTGCTACTAAGAGTGTTTCTTCTGATCCTAATGATATGCCTTTGTCTACTTTTATTTGGAATAACAATGAATCTATGGATGTGAATTTTGTTGGTAGGAATAATTTTGGTAACAACGCTTATAGAGGGAATTTTAATCCTAGGCCATATCCTAGTAATCCTTCTAATAATTATGGGAATTCCTACAACAAATCTTATGGAAATTATAATAAGATGCCCTCTGAATTTGAGAATAGTGTTAAAGAGTTTATGAATTCACAAAAGAATTTTAATGCTTTGCTTGAAGAGAAATTGCTTAAAGTTGATGATTTGGCTAGAAACGTTGATAGAATTTCTCTTGAGATTGATTCTTTAAAGCTTAGATCTATTCCTCCTAAGCATGATGTCAATGAGTCTCTCAAAGCCATGAGAATTTACATTGATGAGTGCAAGGAAAGAACAGCTAGGATGTGTGCTTCCAAAGATGCCTTTATTAAAGCGTGTTCTTCCAATTCCTATGAAAATCAAGATGATGATCTAAAAGTTATTGATGTGTCCCCTATTAAATCTTTATTTTGCAACATGAATCTTGAGGAAACTAAATATGATCTTCCTTTACCTAGAAGGCGTTCTAAAAATTCAGAGTATTTAGATCTTTATGATGAAATTGATGAATGTGGGATTGAAAGAAACAAAAATCTAGATGTTGCTAAACCCACTATATTGTATTTCAAGGAATTTATTTATGAAAGTTTCTCTTTAATTGATTGTATTTCCTTGTTGCAATCTGTGCTAAATTCTCCACATGCTTATTGTCAAAATAAAGCCTTCACCGAACATATTGTTGATGCCTTGATGCAATCTTATGAAGAAAAACTTGAGTTGAAAGCTTCTATCCCTAGAAAACTCTATGATGAGTGGGAACCAACTATTAAAATTAAAATTAAAGATCATGAGTTTTATCCTTTGTGTGATTTGGGTGCTAGTGTCTCCACTATTCCAAGACTTTGTGTGATTTGCTAGATTTCCATAATTTTTATGATTGCTCTCAAACCTTGCATCTTGCGGATTCTACTATTAAGAAACCTATGGGAAGGATTAATGATGTTCTTATTGTTTCAAATAGGAATTATGTGCCATAGATTTCATTGTTCTTGATATAGATTGCAATCCTTCTTGCCCTATTATTCTTGGTAGACCTTTCCTTAGAACGGTTGGTGCGATTATTGATATGAAGGAAGGGAATATTAGATTTCAATTTACATTAAAAAAGGGCATGTAACACTTTCCAAGAAATAAAATAAAATTTCCATATGAAACTATCATGAGAGCCATTTATGGATTGCCTACCAAAGATGGCTATACCTAGATATATCCTCACTTTTATGCCTAGCTAGGGGCATTAAACGATAGCGCTTGTTGGGAGGCAACCCAATTTTATTTTTATTCGTTGATTTTTGCTCCTGTTTAGTAATAAATAAATTATTTAGCCTCTGTTTTGGTTGTGTTTTTTGTGTTTAATTAGTGTTTGTGCCAAGTAGAACCGTTGGGAAGACTTGGGGAAAGTCTTGTTGAACTTGCTGTAAAAAACAGAAACTTTAGCGCTCACCAGAACTGCTGTCATTTTTATTTGACGAGTGATATTTAGTTAATTATTTTTGAAGATGATTAATAGATAAATTCCTCATCTCCAGAAATTTATTTTAGAATTTTTGGGGTTACAGATCTTGTGCTAGCTACAGATTACTACAGACTGTTCTGTTTTTGACAGATTGTGTTTTTCGTGTGTTGTTTGCTTATTTTGATGAATCTATGGTTAGTAAAATAATTTATAATCCATAGAGAAGTTGGAATACAGTAGTTTTAACACCAATATAAATAAATAATGAGTTCATTACAGTACCTTGAAGTGGTCTTTTGTTTTCTTTCGCTAACGGAGCTCACGAGTTTTCTACTTTAAGTTTTGTGTTGTGAAGTTTTCAAGTTTTGGGTGAATTCTTTTGATGGATTATGGAACAAGGAGTGGAAAGAGCCTAAGCTTCGGGATGCCCATGGCACCCCCAAGATAATCCAAGGACACCAAAAAGTCAAAGCTTGGGGATTCCCCGGAAGGCATCCCCTCTTTCGTCCACTTCCATCGGTAATTTACTTGGAGCTATATTTTTATTCACTAACATTATATGTGTTTTGCTTGGAGCGTCTTATATTATTTGTGTCTTTGTGCCTTAGTATGCCACAATCATGTTTGCTATACACACCTTTTGAGAGAGCCATACATGAATTAAAATTTGATAGAATAGCCTATGTGCTTCACTTATATCTTTTGAGCATTATAATTTTGCTCTATGTGCTTCACTTATATCTTTTGAGCTATGTAGTTTTGCTCTATGTGCTTCACTTATATCTTTTGAGTGTTATAATTTTGCTCCATGTGCTTCACTTAGATCTTTTAGAGCACGGTGGTGGATTTGTTTTAAAGAAACTATTGATCTCTCATGCTTCACTTAAATTATTTTGAGAGTCTCTTAATAGCATGGTAATTTGCTTAATAATAATATGCTTGGTATTCAAGATTTGTGAAACTTTCTTTTGAGTGTGTTGAATACTAAGAAAAGATTGAAGCATGATATTGTTTTGAGATATGGAGGTGATAATATTAAAGTCATCCTAGTTGAGTAGTTGTGAATTTAAAGAATACTTGTGTTAAAGTTTGTGATTCCCGTAGCATGCACGTATGGTGAACCGTTATGTGATGAAGTCGGAGCATGATTTATTTATTGATTGTCTTCCTTATGAGTGGCGGTCGGGGACGAGCGATGGTCTTTTCCTACCAATCTATCCCCCTAGGAGCATGCGCGTAATACTTTGCTTTGATAACTTCTATATTTTTGCAATAAGTATATGACTTCTTTATGACTAATGTTGAGTCCATGGATTATACGCACTCTCACCCTTCCACCTTTGCTAGCCTCTCTAATACCGCGCACCTTTCGCCGGTATCATACACCTACCATATACCTTCCTCAAAACAGCCACCATACCTACCTATTATGGCATTTCCATAGCCATTCCGACATATATTGCCATGCAACTTTTCCACTGTTCCGTTCATGACACATTCATCATTGTCATATTGCATATCCTGGTACACCACTGGAGGCATTCATATAGAGTCATATTTTTTTCTAAGTATCAAGTTGTAATTGTTGAGTTGTAAGAAAAATAAAAGTGTGATGATCGCCATTATTAGAGCATTGTCCCAGTGAGGAAAGGATGATGGAGACTATGATTCCCCCATAAGTCGGGATGAGACTCCGGACAAAAAATAAATAAAAGAGGCCAAAGAAGCCCAAATAAAAAGAGGCCATAAAAAAGAAAAAAAGAGAAAAGGCCCAAATAAAAAATTGAGAGAAAAAGAGAGAAGGGACAATGTTACTATCCTCTTACCACACTTGTGCTTCAAAGTAGCACCATGATCTTCACAGTAGAGAGTATCTCATGTTATCACATTCATATACTAGTGGGAATCTTTTTATAGAACTTGGCTTGTATATTCCAATGATGGGCTTCCTCAAATTGCCCTAGGTCTTCATGAGCAAGCGAGTTGGATGCACACCCACTTAGTTTATTTTTGAGCTTTCATATACTTATAGCTCTAGTGCATCCATTGCATGGCAATCCCTACTCACTCACATTGATATCTATTGATGGGCATCTCCATAACCTGTTGATACGCCTAGTTGATGTGAGACTATCTTCTCCTTTTTGTCTTCTCCACAACCACCATTCTATTCCACCTATAGTGCTGTATCCATGACTCACGCTCATGTATTGCGTGAAGATTGAAAAAGTTTTGAAAAAGTTAGAGTATGAAACAATTGCTTGGCTTGTCATCGGGGTTGTGCATGATTTAAATACTTTGTGTGGTGAAGATAGAGTATAGCCAGACTATATGATTTTGTAGGGATAACTTTCTTTGGCCATGTTATTTTGAGAAGACGTAATTGCTTTGTTAGTATGCTTGAAGTATTATTATTTTTATGTCAATATAAACTTTTGTCTTAAATCTTTCGAATCTGAATATTCATATCACAATTAAGAAGATTTGCATTGAAATTATGCCAAGTAGCACTCCGCATCAAAAATTCTCTTTTTATCATTTACCTACTCGAGGACGAGCAGGAATTAAACTTGGGGATGCCTGATACGTCTCCAACGTATCTATAATTTTTGATTGCTCCATGCTATATTATCTAATGTTTTGGACTATATTGGGCTTTATTTTCCACTTCTCTATTATTTTTGGGACTAACCTATTAACCGGAGGCCCAGCCCAGAATTGTTGTTTTTTTTGCCTATTTCAATGTTTAGAAGAAACGAAATATCAAACGGAGTCCAAACGGAATGAAACCTTCGGGAACGTGATTTTCTCACCGAACGTGATCCAAGAGACCTGGACCCTATGCCAGGGCATCGGAGAGGCAGTCACGAGGGTGGGGGGCACGCCCCCTGCCTCGTGGGCCCCTCGGTGCTCCTCTGACGTACTTCTTCCTCCTATATACACCTGTGTACCCCCTAACGATCAGAACAGGAGCCAAAAACCTAATTCCACCGCCGTGACTTTCTGTATCCACGAGATCCCATCTTGGGGCCTGTTCCGGAGCTCCGCTAGAGAGGGCCGTCATCACGAAGGGCTTCTACATCATCATAGCCTCTTTGATGAACTGTGAGTAGTTTATCTCAGACCTTCGGGTCCATAGTAGCTAGATGGCTTCTTCTCTCTTTTTGGATCTCAATACAAAGTTCCCCCCCTCTCTTGTGGAGATCTATTCGATGTAATCTTCTTTTTGCGGTGTGTTTGTTGAGATCGATGAATTGTGGGTTTATGATCAAGTCTATCTATGAATAATATTTGAATCTTCTCTGAATTCTTTTATGTATGATTGGTTATCTTTGCAAGTCTCTTTGAATTATCCATTTGGTTTCGCCAACTAGATTGGTAGTTCTTGCCATGGGAGAAGTGCTTAGCTTTGGGTTCGATCTTGCGGTGTCCTTTCCCTGTGGCAGAAGGGGCAACAAGGCACGTATTGTATCGTTGCCATCGAGGATAACAAGATGGGGTTTATTTCATATTGCATGAATTTATATCTCTACATCATGTCATCTTGCTTATGGCGTTAATCTGTTTTTAACTTAATACTCTAGATGCATGCTGGATAGCGGTCGATGAGTGGAGTAATAGTAGTAGATGCAGAATCGTTTTGGTATACTTGTCACGGACGTGATCCCTATATACATGATCATGCCTAGATATTCTCATAACTATGCTCAATTCTGTCAATTGCTCAACAGTAATTTGTTCACCCACAGTAGAATACTTATGCTCTTGAGAGAAGCCACTAGTGAAACCTATGGCCCCCGGGTCTATTCTCATTATATTAATCTCCATCACTTTAATTTTGCTTTGCTTTTTTACTTTGCTTTTACTTTTTACTTTGCATGTCTATACCAAAAATATTATATCTATCATATCAAACTCTAGTAAGTGACCGTGAAGGGATTGACAACCCTAATCGCGTTGGTTGCAAGTTGCTATCGTTTTGTGCAGGTACGAGGGACTTGAGTGTGGCCTCCTACTGGATTGATACCTTGGTTCTCAAAAACTGAGGGAAATACTTACGCTACTCTGCTGCATCATCCCTTCCTCTTTGGGGAAAACCAACGCAAGCTCAAGACGTAGCAGTGCCTCATTAGCTGAATCTTCCTGCGATGCGCCATCTTCTCAGCAACATGGGCCTTGTAGAGCTTCTTCTAAATATGAGTCTGCAAGCAAAAGGTCTTCCTGATCTTGGAAGTCAGCTTCTCAACCCACGTGGGCTGGGCCCCAGGCTCCATCTCAAAGTCCTCGTCGTCCGAGGTAGCAAACACATCCTCCTGATTGCCCGAAGAAAAATGAGGAGTCTTATGCTTCTTCTTCCTCAGCACCTTAACCTCATGGTCTGTGAGGTTGGCAGGAGTGGTGAGAGGCTCTCCTGGCCTATGGACTGCACAAACGGTGTTCAGAAAGTGCATCACAAAAGGAGCATAGATCGGTACCTTGCGGTACCACACCACATTGTACATCTCCTCCCACATCCACTTGGAGAAATCAAACGTGGCACCGGATCCCCTCTTGGTCTTCATAGCCACAAGTAAATCCACTAGATAACCAGAGATATCATCTTGATTCCCAACCTTGGGAAGCAGCACATAGCAGAACACACGATGCAAAATGTCATAGACGGGCAGAAGATCACTGGACTTACCCACAATACCATTTCCAGGAATGTACCGAGGGGCAAGCTTCACTGTATCCATGGGGTGAGCTCAGTCGTGAGGATGGAGGCCTCCTTGGCCCTCCACCCCGGTATCCTCATAGCCAAGAGCATTGCAGAAGTCTCTCCATGGGACATGAAATAACTCATCACGATACATAAAGGAGAGGTGGCGCTCATCATTAGAGTCGAAGTGGACTGTAGCATAGAACTGATGGATGAGCTGCACATCGAAGTCACAATTCACGATCATGAGCTTGATCAAATCAAACTCCTCACAGATCTGTGGAGCTTCTCCAAAGTAGTTAAGGTTGTTCCTCCAATGATCGATGTCAATGGACCACATCTGGGTGAACTTGTTCTTGTGACGCTCAAAAATCTTTGACACAATCCTCATCTTTAACTCATTCCGGAACTCAGGGTTGTTCCAACAAGGATTCGGTGTTGTAGTGTAGGGATCCTGGAAACGAAACTTTTGCCACTCCGGCAGCTTCCATTTGTGCATTGGCAACGAAACACATTGCTTGGTAGCAGTAGACTTCTCCCGACGAGTGGCCTTGGTAGGGATCACCACCTCGTGAGTATCCTCATTGTCATCTGAAGGTTTGCCCCTACGGGCCCTCTTCTTAGTGTTCTAAGGCTTCCGAGCAGCAAGAGAGATAGAGCCACATGCAAACGCACACAGAGAGCACACAGAAACCCCAGCAAAGATGAGAAGAATGTACACAAGAGCAGAGGAATACATCTCATGTATGTAAGTATAAGAAGAATAGTGCATATAGGTTCAGAGAAGCCGGTTGTTCCGGTTGTTCCACCGGTAGAACCACTCGAGCAGTAGTACCGCTCGCAAGGAGCGGTAGTACCGCTGAGAGCGGATCTGCCGAGTGGAAGAACGGGAACCACACTATCTCGAATCTAGATCCAATATTCATACTTCTACCTACGCACAGGAAACTGAAGGAGTTTATACGGATCTCTCCCACCAAACATTTGGCCAAAAATGCGGGAGTACAAGCAATGCCATAGAGAAAGGATTCAACAAGAGGAACCCAAAGAACAAGAAGAAACAAGGCATTACCGGTATCCATGGGAGTAGATCGAAGAGGAGGCGACCTCAACGGAGCGGATCCGATGAAGGGCCGACCGATCCGGAGGGCCTGAGGGCGCTCCGGGGCGATGGGCGGAGCAACCGGTGGCTAGGGATTAGAGGAGGGACGAGCGCAAAGGCGAAAAAGAAAACCCATTCAGCCCGTGCCCCTTATATAAGCCCTAGATGTCACCCGGTAGTACCACTCCGAGTAGCAGTAGTACCAGTCCTATAGCTACCCGAGCGGTAATTCCGCTCTAGAAGCAGTGGTAGTACGGCTTCCAAATACCGGTAGTACCGGCCAGTGGCACAGGTGCAGGCAGGAGCGGTAGAATCGCTCATGCAAGACCGGAAGTACCGCTGGGACTAAACAACATAGTGGAAGACCGGTAGAACCGCTCTGACCACTAGTTGTACCACCAAGTTGCATCAGCCCATGCACAAAGAGATCAAACTTGTGTACATTTGGAAAAGATGGCTTGGGAGGAGAAGGCTTAGGATGGAAGCACGACATTGAATTATGATGATGAAGTCTCTCAAGAGTGGAAGAAGAAAACAATAAAAGCCACTCTTTAGAATATTCAAACATCTAAGAAAACCAAAAGAGCAAGGCAAAAGAAAACATACGACAAGGAAAACACTAATTGCACAAGGGCGGTGGCCGAAGCCACCTATGTTTGAGCAACAGGTATGGCGTAGAGAAGAATTATCCTTGGGCCCATGACCAAAACTCGTCTTTGAAGCACAAGTACCATAAAAATGGCTAATGTGAAAGAGTTTATTAATTTATCCATAATGGGGGGAGGAAGATTTCTCGGAGGAGAGAACTGACCTTGGGCATCACTTGGTGGTACAACGCCATCTTTAGGTTTATCTTGCCCTTGGTCTTGTTCATGAGGTTGAGGGCCTTCACTTTGTTCTTCGGAAGCGTGTGGGTCTTGGGTTGGTGATGGTTCCACTTGAGTGGAACATTGTCCTTCTCCTTCAGCCACAAGGGGTTCGTCAATGGGTAGGATAAAACCAACACCCATTCTTCTTATGGCTTGGGGAGGAATTTCATCACCTACATCACAAGTACCACTTTGCTCCACTTGGGAGCCATTATTCTCATCAAACTCCACATTACACGTCTCCTCAATAAGTCCCGTGGACTTACTGAGGACACAATAAGCATGAAAGTTTGTAGGATAACCAACAAATATGCCTTCGTAAGCTCTAGCCTCGAATTTAGACAAGCGAACATCTTTCTTGAGAATGAAACAATTACACCCAAACACCCGTGTCGGATTTCGGGTTGCGGCAGACCCTTGAGGTTCGAACACTGCGGTGCTCGCGGAGATTTCGCCTCCTACCTACCTACACCCCTCCGCCATGCTAGGATCTGAACTAAGGAAAGAACAACAGAAGAGACACAGGGTTTATACTGGTTCGGGCCACCGCTGTGGTGTAATACCCTACTCCAGTGTGTGGTGTGGTGGATTGCCTCTTGGGCTGATGGGGATGAGCAATACAAGGGAGAACAGCCTCGCGTGGGTCTGTGCTTGGCTGGGACGATGAACTGCTTGGAGGAGTTCAGTCACCTTTCTCTCTCTCTCTCTGATTTCTCTAGCTAACCGACCGAACGACCGAACCCCCTCCGAGAGTCCCTTGCTTTGCGGGTGGCTGGTTCTCAGTCCCCGATCCTCTCTCTTCTATGGGGGTGGCTAGTCCTATTTATAGAGGCCCTGGTCCTCTCCCCAAATATTGAGCGGGAAGGGAGCCAACAATGGCGGGCTAATTTGAAGGGGGACAACAAGTATCAGCTATCCTGACAAAAGTAGTCTTCGCCTGCGCAAAGCTCTGGTGATGACGCCGTCTTGGGCTCCACGGTGACCTCCGTCTTGTAGTCCTCCTGGTCTTGGTCTCGTTGCACCGAAATGGCAACCTTTGCCTGATGCCTCGGTACTCCGTGGCCGCGCTTGCCCCCCTTTGCACCAAAGAGGGAAGGAGGACGCTGCGCGGGCTGGCACCCACCTGGCGCCCTGAATCGTCATGGCTTGCATCACGGGAACCTCGTGAGGTACCCCGCCTTGATCTCTCCGCCTCCTCGTGAGCCAGCCTCACGAGGCCATGCCTGAGGAAGCTCCGCGTCGTCCGCCCCGTGAGGCTTGGCCCCTCGCGAGGGTCTTGGGTTTGTGTTGGTGAAGATGGGCCGTGCTGGGCCCCCCTTTGAGCCACGCCGCAGGCCGCAGGCAGGCAATTCTGGGGACCCCCATTCCCAGAATGCCGACAGTAGCCCCCGGGCCCAAGGCGTGCCCGGACTTGGCCGTGCAGGGAGGCGAAAGGGCAAGAGCGAAGCGCTGCAGGCCCTAACAGCCCGTGGCCTTGGGCGCCGCGTGGAGATTGACTGGACGTGGGCGCCTTAGCAACCGCGCGAGTTGATAAAGGAGTGGCGTCCGCCTAGGCCCTGCTTCTTGCTTTCTTCGGTTGCTGCTCAGATCCCCTTTCTTGTGCCTCTCCTTCCTTCCTTCGAGATTTCCAGATCTACTCTGACCGCGCGATCTAGGGAGCCATGGTGCCTCATCAGCCCCCGGCCGCAGCTTGGTACTCGTCTGCCCTGGATTCGCCGAACATGTCGGAGGCAGGCCTTGCCCGGTTGCGCCAGATGGCGACGGCGTGGGGCATCGACGGGGAGAAGGTGTTCAAGGCCGGCTCCGCCACCCCTGAGGGTCAAAGGAGCACCTTCTATCCGCTCTTCATAAGTGCCATTATTGCTGGCCTGGTGCCTCCCTTCTCCGAGTTCTTCTCTGTCCTCCGCCATTACAAGCTACAGGCTCTGCATCTCCATCCCTACTCCGTCCTTCTCCTGGCAATCTTTGCTTATTATTGCGAAGCACACGTTGGGTGCAGCCCTCAGTGGCCTTGCTGCGCCACTACTTCTACCTCCGGACCTCTCATGGGACTGCTTCCGCGTGCGCGAGCTTCGTCGCGTACGGCGGCGCCATTACCATCTCGAACTCTGGGAAGAGGATTGAGGGCTTCAGGAGCAAGTGGATCTTGGTGGATGCTAGGCGCATCCACCCTCGGCTGATCCTGCCCACGGAGCAGCCCACGAGCTCCAGCGACTGGGGTTGAGCGGAGCTCGCGGATCCCCACGCGAAGATGGTGTTGGAGAAGATGGACGCGGATCTGAGGCTGACCGACATGGCGGCGGCGAAGCTGACCGGCATGTCGCTGCTGAGGGAGTTCCTAGAGCACCGGCTGGCTCCGCTCCGGCAGTACTCGCTTCCAATGTGGAGGCCCCGTCCGAACCCCGCGGCCTTGGCCGACGGAGACCTGGCTGCGGTTCTCCAATCTCTGGTCGGGGGCAATGTGGAGAGGCTGGAGGGCGCTCCTACGCGCTTGTTCCTCCGCAACGATTGGGAGCGGGTGGTGAAGTCCATGCCCGTCTTCAACGGCGATGGGCCAGTGCACCTGGAAGCTCCCGAGGAACCGGTGGACGTGCCCTCCGGTGACTCCAGCGAAGAGGAAGAAGGAGGGGAGCGAGGAAAAGGGGCTGACTCCGAGGCGACTGACAGAGAGTCAAGGGCTCCCCTCCCCCGGCGCAGGTCCTGCGTTCTCCGCCTCTCTCCGAACGATGACGACGAGGATGACGACGAGGACGACGACGAGCAGGACGGCGGGAGCTCGCCCCCGATCCCGAAGAAGGACAGGACCGGGTTGTTCTCTCGCGGGTCTCCCCCAGCCCCGGGGCGAACCGCAGACGCACCTTCCGCCTCCAAGCTTCCCGAGGATGACCCTTCCAGCCGGCTTTCAGGCTTCAAATTTGGCCGGAGGCCGCTTGAGCTCACTGGCGACGACCTGTAAGTATTCGATTATTGTCTTTATCTCTTGCTCTGCTTCTGAGGCTTGACGTCCGCATCTTTGGATAGGTTGGCACCTGCAGCAAAGAAGCCGAAGGGGGCTCCCGAGGTTCCATCCGTGGCACTGCTCGTGCCCGCGAAGGAAGGTGACCGCGACACACAGGCTTCTCCTGCCTGGTCGTCCTTGCGAGGTTTGGCTGAGCCGGCTGGGGCGAGCTCAGCCCCCACGGCCCAAGTGGCACCCGAGGTGCTCTTGCATGCCGCCGTCACTACAGCTGTCGGGGCGCGGCAGACTCCGCCTCAGGATGCTGCGGCTGTGCTGCCGCCTTCTCCTCCTACTCCACCGGCCGGTGTCTCTCCGACTCCTTCTGCCGTTCTGGATCGTGCTGTTGCTGAGATGGACCGACTGCGGCAGGATCTTCTTGGTGCCGACCCCCGCTTGGTGGCCGAGTGTTTGGAGCTGGCTTCTGGATGGGTTCTCTCCGACGCCTCGATTCGGACGGCGCTGGTCCAGGCCTCGACGGCATGCGACGAGGAGAAGCAGGCCGTCCTGGAGGCGAAGGCTGCTCGTGATGCAGCCTTGGGGGAGGTGGTCGACGCCCGCGATCGCTGCAAGGCGCTGGAGGACGAGCTGCAAGGCCTGCGGGATCAGCTCGCGAAAGAGGCCCGCCTTCGCTAAGAGCAGGAAGAAAGCGTGAAGGCTCGCGAGGCAGCCGTCGAGGGCCGGGAGGCCAAGCTTAGGAAGCGCCGCGACCGCCTAGGCGCGCTGGAGCAGGAGCTAGGGGCGAGGAAGGCCGAGCTGGACGG
The DNA here is from genome assembly GCF_018294505.1 of Triticum aestivum. NCBI lineage: Eukaryota > Viridiplantae > Streptophyta > Magnoliopsida > Poales > Poaceae > Triticum > Triticum aestivum. Next base: position 484,731,337 of record NC_057812.1, read on the forward strand.
CAAGGCCCTGGTTCTTGCCGAGGACCGCGCGACCTTCACGGAGTTGGAGGCGAAGGCTCGCTCCTTGTTGAGGACACTTTACGACAGCGGCCTGGGGAGCCCGCTGGCTGGCGCCGAGGACGGCCCCACCAAGCTGCTTCCCTTCCTGGTTCACGCTCTTGAAGATCATCCCTTGCCGTTTCCCCATCGGCTGAAGTTGGATCAAAGTCCCCGGACGCGAATGCTCATTATAGAAAGAACTAGGCCTACTTAGGTAAACAGGCACCCCATCACTACCGTAGTAGTTGAAATCTCTAACTTAGGTGCGTTTGCCCATTACTTCTACCCATCTACGCGATTCTGAGATCCAGCCCTTGGCCTTGGCCCCACGGCCGAGGCTGAGGCGCGTGTCCTGTCTTCCGCAGCACTGACGCGGGTCCTCACCCACATCTACCTTCGCGATCCCGGTGTCGACCTCAACAGCCTGCTGGAGCCAGTGAGTGGTGAGCGTGCCGCTGCCGCTGCCGAGGCCGTGAAGGGCGTGTGGAGGCTCTGTTGGGGAAGTTCCGGGCCTTCAGCACCAAGCCGGAGCAAGGCGCTGCCGACCCCCCTGCTCCGTGAGGTGAACCCGCTCCGCGCTGCTCCCCCGCCGCCAAGTGACTCCGGTGTGGCTCCTGTCCTGCTTTTAATTCCTACACACGTATCATGCCTCGGGGAGGTGCTTAAACTTGCGTTTGGCATTGAAATAACAGTGTGGACTATAATATTTGCTTTTGAATTCCTTGAAATTAGCGCTTTTCCTTCCTACTTGCTTACGTTCTACGCCCGCAGAGCCCGGCCCCGCGCGTACCTCACCCAGCAATAGTCCCGACCGGAAACCAGGACGGGACCAAGGAGTGAGGGGCTACGTGACAAGTTAGGCTCCTGAGTCGTGATGCTCAGGAGTCCCCCTTGGCGCATGAACAACAAGTAGGAAGGTGTGACGCGGGTGGATCTACCGTTCTACATCTGCAGAGCCCGGCCGCACGCGTGCCTCACCCAACGATGGTCCCGACCGGAAACCAGGACGGGGCCATGGAGTGAGGGGCTACGTGACCAGTTAGGCTCCTGAGTCGCGATGCTCAGGAGTCCCCCTTGGCGCACGAACAGCAAGTAGGGAGGTGTGACACGGGTGGATCTACCATTCTACGTCTGCAGAGCCCGGCCGCGCGCGTGCCTCACCCAGCGATGGTCCCGACCAGAAACCAGGACGGGGCCACGGAGTGAGTGGCTACGTGACCAGTTAGGCTCCTGAGTCGCGATGCTCAGGAGTCCCCCTTGATGCTCAAACGGCCTTCATACCTTGGCTCCGCTCGGGGAGAGACACGCGATGAACCAGGCCGAGGGGACCTGGCTGGGCGGCGTGCGTCTGGGTGTGACCTAGGCGCAGCCCCCGTGCCCAGCCCCCTCGTGCGGCACTCCCGAGGGGAGGTGTTACGATGAGGCTAGACACTGAGCTCTGGGCTCCCTAAGGTTGACGCGGCCCGGGGGCCACCCTCAGTTGTTTATCACCAGCGCAGAGCATAGTGCTACCATATGTGTACGGGCATAGCCGCTCCTCGGCAGTGTCGTCAGCCAGCGCGGAGCATGGTGCTTCCACTACTAGGAAAAGGCATGCTAGTGGCGCACCGAATTTTCCTTCTAATGGCGCACTATTGGTGCGCCGCTGGCATCACGCCATTAGAATTAAATTCTAATGGCGCACCACCGGTGCGCCATTAGTATCTGGTGTTCTAATGGCGCACCATGTAGTGTGCCATTAGTATAGCCTGCAGTGCGCCATTAGAATGCCTCCCAGGGGGCCATATGTACCCATGTGCTTTCGCATTCTAATGGCGCACCAGCAGTTAATGCGCCATTAGTGTGATGATCACAGTGCGCCATTAGTGTCTTGCGTGGTGCGCCATTAGTATGAATATTAGGTTTTTTTTGCTTTTCTTATTTTTGCACAGGTTACAAAATATATTATTGGACAGAATATAGACAGCAGCACACAACAACATCAGATTCATTGAATACAATAGAAGATTAGTCTCCGAATACAATTCATCATATTAGTCTCCGAATTCAAAAGACCGAACAAAGATAAAACATTACAAGTCTCAAGACCGCGAGTATCGAGTTTGCCTTCACATTACAAGTCGATATCGATCATCTAAACTACCATCACATAGAAGAGAGCTGTGGTCATCACGATGAGCATCATCGCGATCAAACTGGTCTTCATCCGGTTCCTCCAACGCTCCCTCCTCTCTCCCTCTAGATAGCGGGCGTATCTACATTCGGCCTCCGCCCTAGTGGTGTACCCTTTGTAATTGTTACCGCTGAAACGGTGAACCTGTCTCCAACACTCCTCCCAGTCGTCGTAGACTCCGGGAACCTTACCCTTGTACACGACATACGACGGCATCTCTATGCACAAGCCGAACAACAGACAATACATAAGCAATATGTAAGTATGCAACAAAAGGATCGGAAGAGAAAAGCAAGACATTAATAGCACGATTCATGGTCCTACTAATAAATATCATCGATTACATCTAAGTTGAACGACTGTCCAAACCAAAGAGACATACGAATTCATTAAAGTATAATTACAACATGAGCCAATCAATGTTTCAGAACTACACATCACTACTTTCGACTCGACTCATCGGACAGGAACGTGGATGAAGCCGCCGTCTGTCGTGATGGTCATGAAATCGCGGTCGTTGTCACCCTGCATTTGTAGCATTTCATCTATCTCAGTGTTGGATGGTTGATATCTGAGGAAGAACTGCCTCGAGGTATGAAGGACATATTGATGGATGATGTCCGCAAACTCCGACTGGATGCGAAAGAATTCTTGTCCGAGGTCCGCGTCCTGAACTGCCGACAAGCTCGCGGCCCAATCTTTGAGATTATCTGGTAGCAGAAGTTGATGATGGTCCCTTACGATCGCCCGCATGGATGGAGGGCATAGTAGGCATCCTTCTGACCGCCAGGTGGCTACTTGACGTAGCAGAACTTCGTATTGTGTGAGAACATGTGCTTGCCATACTTACGAACTGCCCTGGTGAAGGTGCCTCCAGATTTGGCGTAGGCGGGGAGAACATCATCAAGAACTTTCTTGACATTTGTGTAGTCTATCTTGGAGTTACGGTTCGGGTCTAAATACCTGGCCATGGAATATTTCGGGCTTAAGAGGATGAGTGTGCAATGTGTGTCACTGCACAGAACAGGAATGTTAGAAAAAAAAGAATGAGCAAAATCTAAGAAATCATATGTTACGGGGCGGTTAAGGGGTGACTTACTCGGGAAAGTAAGCCACAAGGAAGTTATCCTTATTTGGGTTTGCCAGAATGACGCTTTCGAGGTGTGAACTCGCAACTTGGTGGTCCCCAGCGCTGCTCAAGTGCTTGGCACGCATGTAGAAGGGGTCGACTATCACGATGTTCGGGGTCTTGTCTCTAATGATCCGCATCTCCATATTCAGCAAAAACAGCCGAACGAAGCTGTAGTGCAGTGGATGAAGGTTAAACATAGCAAAGATGTCATCAAACCGCAGGACGATCGTACCCCCGATGTCGCCATCCACAAAGACCTTGCCCTCTGGCACCTTGGCCACGAAAACCGGGTATGCCACATCCTTCTCTCTGAGACACCGCTTCTCCAAAGAAAGAACACTGTCGTGCAGATTCCGCATAGCACCGGTTGCAACATTCAACATATTTGGCGATAGCATCGCCCTACCCGCCACATGCACCCTCCTCGAGATATCCTTAGGTGAAGGTGGCCCGTCCTGAGCACGGATCGAACTCGGTGCCGGCTGGCTCACACCGGCGCCCTTGTTAGTCTTTCGTTTCCGTCCCTTCTTCTTGATCTCCTGTAATGGGACTGAGTTCTGCTCACAGACCGCCTTCTTGAGCGTGTTGGGGCTGATAATATTTTGCACCTCAGCTATCTGAGGCTCGGTGAAGGCGGGAGCTGGAGGCGTGTCCTGAGAACTCAACGCCAGACGACGCCTATTGCAATTGGAATTCTCCACTGTACCAGCTAGATCACGGTGGTCTTTGTTGGGTTCTTGAGAAAGTGGCTGGCAGAACTCGTCAGCGTACCCATGTTCGGCAAAGTACTTATCAACGTTGGTAAATGTACCATCGTCGTTGTCGTCGCCGTCCGGATCCTGTGCCATAGGGGTGTCCGGATCCTATGCCATAGGGATGTCCGGCAGGTCTGGTAGCGTTGCGGCGTTCTTGCCATGGCTTGGCGCCGGCACGACTGGCGGTCTTGTCTGTGGGGTGGTGTCCCCCACCCCCAAACGAATATGGCTCTTCGGCCAAAGCAGGGGCCAGTTTACGCAGGCGCTGAGGGTCATCTCATCTTCTTCGTCGGCCCCAGTGGGTCGAATCAGAGGTAACAGCTCGTCGCAGCCTGGCAGCACCCGAACCACTTCAACCCTATACATTGTGGGTGGCATCAGATTACCGTGGAACATGGGGTTGCCTAGTTGAACGATTCTGCCCTTGGTGACATCGACCAACTCGGCGCCCATGAAGTGTAGAAGAGTGCAAGGAACGTCAGCGGTGCCCTGCGAAAACATGTACAGGCGTCAGGGATGCCCAGTCAAAGGCAAGGAGATGAAGTCATCGGCCAAGAGGCTTAGTTACCGTGATGCCGTTGAGCTCGGCTAATGTCAAGGCACCGCCAACAGCGGGCGTGTAACTGACGGAGGGGGCGCTTGCTGGCGAGGTGTCGGCCGGCGTACACCCGGGTGCATTAAGCTCCAATGCCCGTGCCGGCGCCGGAGAGACGAATACCGCCTCCGCCGGAGACACCAATGGCGCCGCCGGCGGAGACACCAATGGCATATGTGTCCCATAGTGTGCGCATGTGCTCCCCTGTAGGAGTGTGCATCGCATACATCATATTTACGGTTTTCGCTTCGGGGGGAATTTCTTTTGAACCCTAGTATTTGGTTGGCGAGTCTCTTTTTCATCGCTATCATTGGGCGGCCCCTTCCCCTTGTCTTCGGATTTTACCTTGCCGGCTTGTTTGAAGACCCAACATCTTCTGTTAGTATGAGTACCTAGTTTATCAGGGGTGCCATGAATCTGGCAGGGCCGATCCAATATCTTATCGAGGTTGGATGGTCCATCTCTATTTGCCTTGGATGGACTTTTCCATTGACCGGGCTTAGAGCCGCTGAATCCGGCATTAACTGCTGTGTCTTGCGTTATTTCATCATTATTACGACGCTTGTGTCTATTGCGTTGTGGCTTTCCGTTGCCGTCTCGGACTTCAGAAGTGCCTGGGTCGCTGGCGCCGTTGCTCCTATGAGCAAGCCAGCTGTCTTCTCCCATGCAAAAGAGGGTCATTAGAGCGGCCAGGGCTATCATGGATTTTGGTTTTTCTTGACCGAGGTGGCGAGCGAGCCATTCATCTCGGACGCTGTATTCGAAGGCCACGAGGGCTTCGGCATCCGGACAATCAACAATTTGGTTCTTTTTAATTAAGAACCTAGTCCAGAGGTTTCTGGCTGACTCTCCAGGCTATTGGATGATGTGACTTAAGGCATCGACATCTGGTGGCCGGACATATGTACCTTGCAAGTTATCGCGAAAGGCGTCTTCCAGGTCTTCCCAGCTGCCAATGGAGTTCTCCGGAAGGCTGTTTAACCAGTGCCGAGCTGGTCCCTTTAGTTTTAGTCTTAGATACTTAATGGTGTGGAGATCATTGATGCAGGCCATGTGGATATGGAGAAGAAAGTCCTCAATTCATACCGCGGGATCTGTTGTTCCATTGTATGATTCGATGTTTATGGGTTTAAACCCTTCTAGGAATTCGTGGTCCACTACTTCATCAGTGAAGCAAAGTGGGTGGGCGGCGCCTCTATATTGGGCCACATCGCGACGTAGCTTGGATAGAGTCCGTCTACAGTTCTCGGCCTAGGAGTGAGTATGGCTATTGAGTTCGGCTAGATAGCAGTTATCGCGTGTCGGCGCATGTCCCCGTGATCCATAGATTGATCTATTCTGACCTGCTCTACCATCCGAGTCCTGTCGTAGGTCATATGTGTGTCCCCGAGCTGCTTTTATGTTCGGCTTGAGTTGCTGCTTTATCCCGACCGCGTGCTGGTCGGTGAGCCGCATCGCGCAATGATGGTACGGGCTCCAGCGCCTCGTCATCAACCTGAGGTAGCAGTTTGCGCTTTGGGTAACTTTTGGCTGGGCACTTGAGGCCGTATTCTTCGGCTGCCAGGACATCAGTCCATCTATCATTGAGCAGATCTTAATCGGCTTGAAGTTGCTGCTGTTTCTTTTTCAGGCTCCTTGAAGTGTCTATTAGCTAGCGTTTGAAGCACTCTTGGTCGAGAGGTTCCTCAGGCACGATGAAATCCTCGGTGCCGAGGCTTGCCTCCTCCTCGGAGAGCGGAAGGTAATTACAGTCCTCCGAGTATTTGTGCATGGCCTTTTCATCAGGGCTAACTTGCCTATCTTCCCGTTCATCTTTTTCGGAAGTTGCATCAATGGGGTCTTCATTGTCTTCGGCATCATCCGGAGTGTTATCTTCTCCTGTGCCGATGTTGTTGTCTTTGCTGTGGCGTGACTTATTGCGGTGCCGCTGACACCGACGCTTTGGTTGTATCTCGGGAGGTTTATCCTCAACTGGATCTTCCTTGTCATTGCTGCTATTCTCTTTTGGTGCATCCACCATGTATACGTCATTTGAGGAAGTGGTCGTCCAGCGTCCGGTGAACGGCGGGTTTTGGGCCTCTTCTTCTCCGGCATCATCGTCCATACCGTTGATGTCGTCGGAGCCGTAATCGAGCATGTTAGTTAAGTCTTCGACAGTGGCTATTAAGTGGGTAGGGGGTGGGAAGCGAAATTCGTCATCCGCCTCTGGTTCGAACCGGATATAATTCGTTCATGAATCCCCTGCTAATGAGAGTGTTTTTAATGAGTTTAGAACATCTCCTAAAGGCGAGTACCGGAAGATGTCCGCGGAGCTGAATTCAACAATCGACGCCCGATCAAGCTCGTCATGCGTGGGCACACATGCTTTGGAACCTGTAGCCAGAAATGTGTCCGAGGTTCTGGCAACACAGATCTCACTTGAGGTTGGGTCTATGTGCGGTTCCAACGCCGCTGAGTCTGCGGCCTCCGTAGCGGGGTTGAGCCTCCCATCCTCGGATAGCGTGATCTGCTCCGAATCTAGAGCTAGAGCAGTTGCAGGTTCTATCTCCTAGGAGTAGTTCGATGACAGATTTAAGCCATGTTCATCATGGTGACAGGGAGCGGCTACTGCCGCAGTCTCGAATCCGTCGAAGATCAAGTCTCCGCGGATGTCCGCAACGTATTTCAAGCTCCCAAATCTGACCTGATGGCCAGGGGCGTAGTTATCGATCTGCTCTAAATGGCCAAGCAAGTTGGCCCAGAGTGCGAAGCCACCGAACACGAAGATCTGTCTGGGGAGGAAGGTTTCTCCCTGGACAATGTTGTTGTGGATGATTTACGGGGCCATCAAACCTCTTGGCGACGACACAATGGAACTCTCAATGAAAGCACCAATGTCGGTGTCAAAACCAACGGATCTCGGGTAGGGGGTCCTGAACTGTGTGTCTGAGGTTGATGGTAACAGGAGACGGGGAACACAATGTTTACCCAGGTTCAGGCCCTTTCAATGGAGGTAAAACCCTAACTCCTGCTAGATTAATATTGATGAGTATGGGGGTTACAAGAGTTGATCTGCCACGAGATAATAATGGCTACAACCATAGAAGTCTAGCCTATCTGATTATGATTTTCCTCTCCCTACGGACTAAACCCTCCAATTTATATAGACACCGGAGGGGACCAAGGTTGTACAAAGTCGGTTACAGAGAAAGGAATCTTCATATTGGGACGCCAAGCTTGCCTTCCACGCCAAGGAGAGTCCCATCCGGACATGGGTGGGAGTCTTAGGTCTTGCATCTTCACAGTCCATCAGTCCGCCCCATGTACCATAGTCCGGACGCCCGAGGACCCCCTAATCCAGGACTCCCTCAGTGAGCCTTCTCATGTAGCTTTCCTTTAATGCAATCATGATCTTTGGCAAAACTAACATTTGTTAGTCCATGGAAATGGCCCTCCTTGAGACGACTTTGCAAAGATCTCATATTGACATGGGCTAAACGGCAATGCCAAAGCCATCCCACGTCAACTTTAGCCATTAGGCATGTCGCGGTCTTAGTGGGTCGCTTCGAAAAGTTAATCACATAGAGACCGTTCTCTACATGCCCAAACAAAGGCTACTTTAAGAGTCTTGCTCCACAAGAGGGCCATAGTATCAATATCAAAGAGAGTGGCAAAGCCCATGATTGCAAGTTGACGAACGGAAAGTAAATTGTATGCAAATGAGTCAACAAGCATAACGTTCTTGATCGTGAGATCATGAGAAAGGATAACCTTGCCAAGCCCCAATACCTTACAGGACAAGGCATCACCCCACTCGACATTGGTGGGCGTAGATGGAATCTTTTGTAATGGGTACTTCTAGTCATATGATTAGTGGCTCCACTATCGAGCAACCATGATCCCCCACCGGAAGCAAACACCTACAAGAGATCAATGCTTGGTTTTAGGTATCCATTTTGTAATGGGTACTTTGATGTTAGTGACAAGGGTCTTAGGAACCCAAATATACCATTCAATGTACTCATAAGGAGAACCAACAAATTTAGCATAAACATGCCCATCACTAGCACGACATAATACATAGGAAGGGTTAAATTCTCCGGCTTTGTTGGAAGGGGTGGCATTGCCCTTCTTGACACCACCACCCTTCACATTGTTCTTCTTCTCCTTAGAGGCACACTCTCCCTATTTGACAAAAGTTTGCACGAGAGGAGGAGGTCGTTTGGCCTTGTCATTCTTCTTCTTGTTCTTGGACTTGGGTGCGAACCCAATGCCTTCCTTGGCCACAACTTCCTTTTGATTGCTCAAAAGATCGTTGAGGTTCTTTTCACCTTGTATACATGACACAAGGCCTTTCTCAAGTTTCTCCTTCAACTTTGCATTCTCCTCAACAAGATGCACATGCTTAAAACAAGGGTTAGTAGCATTTGCATTATCAATTAAAACCTATGAGGAAAAGTGGCTTTCTCCTTGGTTAGCCTCACTTGGAGTTGACCATGAGACTCTTTAAGACTAGCATGAGTACTCTTCAAGTCCTTTTGAGCCTTTTCGATTATATCAAACTCCTCCTTGAGTCGAATTTGGCCTTCTCGGAATTTAGCACACGAGACACAACAAGAGCATGATCAAGATCTTTCTTTAATTTAGCATGATCATCGTTGTGTGACTCCTCAAGAGCCAAGCGACGACCACACTCTTCCTTAAGAGCATTAGAGAGATCCGATATCTCACCGGCATAGTCACGACTATGCCCCTCCATCTTAGAGATGGTGTCTTCATCAGCCTCGATCATGTCATTGGCTTCACCAAGTTGTTCCAAGAGAGCAACGAAGTGCTTCTTGGATTTACTCTTAAGCTTGCTCATAAAATACTCAAACTCATTTTCCTCCATGTTGGACCCCCCACTTTCATCAATGCAATCCGTCAAAGAAGGATAGTAATGATGGTAGTTTTGATGTTGGGGGTTACATTGTTGGTGGCTTTAGCCATGAGGCACTTGGCGGTGATGTTCTCATTGGGTGAGTCGAAGAGGGACGCCCGTGGGGTTGTCGCTGAGGGAGTCCTGGACTAAGGGGTCCTTGGGCGTCCGACCTGTTATCTATGGGCCGGAATGATGGGCTATGAAGACATGAAGACCGAAGACTGCACCGTGTCCGGATTGGACTCTACTTGGCGTGGAAGGAAAGCTTGACGACCGAAGATTCTTTCTTATGTAACCGACTCCATGTAAACCCTAGATCCCCTTGGTGTCTATATAAACCATAGGGGATAGTCCGGAAAGGACAACACATATACTCATTACCATACCCACATATGCTAGACTTCTAGGGTTTAGCCATACGATCTCGTGGTAGATCAACTCTTGTAACACTCATATTCATCAAGATCAATCAAGCAGGAAGTAGGGTATTACCTCCACAGAGAGGGCCCGAACCTAGGTAAACATCGTGTCCCCTGTCTCCTGTTACCATCGATCCTAGACGCACAGTTCGGGACCCCCTACCCAAGATCCACCGGTTTTGACACCGACATTGGTGCTTTCATTGAGAGTTCCACTATGCCGTTGATGAAAGGCTTGATGGCTCGCCTTGTTGTTAGAGGCAACATCACCGCAGGGGTAATTTTGGCCCCGGGCCAAACCCTTTGGCTAGGCGACTTTACTATGATCGCCCGTTCGGCCACAGAGCCGACGATGACCTCTTGGGCCATTGAAAATCCCCTTCACATAAACTCCGAGCACTCCAAGCAGATGGATTCGGTCGAGCTTTCGTCCTTAAACGAGCTCCTAGATCACATCGCCGCTTTGGGAATCGTCACAGATTATGATCAGATCGGGCCTAAAACCGATCAGGCAGAAACCGAAGCTCCACTTGGCACCCACCAGATCGCGGTAGTCCTAGAGCAGGACGGCGAGTCTTCTTCTATATCGAAGACGGACTATGTTTGGGTCGCCGTTCATAAAGAGCCGGATACTCACCCGCGAAAAGATGCAACCAGCCCTCCGAACATAGCCTCGGACGGCGGCTCCAAACAATCGTAAGATGTTCCGGAATCCAGACTATCCAGTGCGGAAGGTCGTCGAACCCCGGACAACCGGTTAGGTTGGGGCTCGGATTTAATTCCACCCACCCTCCCGGACATAGAGGCTCTCACGAGCATAAAACAGCAATCTCAGGAGAAGGTCCACCACTTTTGGGCCAGATTCCTCCTTGTCAAGAACAAGGTAAAAGATTGTCGTGACGAGGACGCAATATTAGCGTTCTGCAAAAACTGTGCAGACGAAGGAATACTCAACGCCATCAATCGATCCCGCATACTCAAATTCGCTGACTTAGAAACCATTGTACAAAAATACAGCGCGATGGAGAGCGCCTGGGAAACTCAAGCAGCTCACTAGGAACCATTGGACCCAGCTCAACTCCCCCTATAGGCGAAAAGGGCGCACCCTCGTGGCACGCCCAGCCTGACAGTCAAGAAACACAAAACTACTATGCGGCATGGCACCGTTCTGGAGGGGTGGCTCGATGGCCCATGCAAAATACATACAACAACAGACACCATGGCAACCCACAGCCTTAGAGCATGTTGGATACTACGACAGGTAGCCAAGAGCTGCGAGGACATCCTTATTAAGGATACCCCAGAACAACGCCCCCAGAAGACGACCACCCAAGAGTATTGATAGTCTTCGAGACATTCGCTTCAAACAGCAAGCGCAAAAGGGCACTTTGCGAGCTCAACGAAGTCTGCCAAATTGTTGTAATAATCCCATGGAACGACACGGCTATAACATTCAACGCCGGTGATGAACCAAAGTATGGAACAGTACGAGCGCCTACCGTGTTAGTACTTAGTCCCATCGTGGATGGGTTTTGGCTTACCAAGGTCCTCATGGACGGCGGCAGCGGACTAAACCTCATTTATATGGACACACTCCATAAAATGGGAGTAGACAGGAGCCGCATCAAACAAAGTAACACAACCTTGCGAGGAACTATTCCTAGTCGGGAGGCACGGTGCACTGGCAAAATCACAATTGACGTGGTATTCGGATCGCCGGAGAACTATCGGTCCGAAGAAATAACCTTCCAAGTGGCCCCTTTCAGCAGTGGATATCACGCCCTGTTGGGGCGGGATGCTTTTACACGCTTCCAAGATATACCTCACTATGGATATATGAAGCTCAAATGCCTGGACCAAACGGTATAATCACTCTCGCCAGTGACCCGGACATGGCACTCCGCGCTGAAAACAGAACCGCATCCCTGGCCTTGGAGGCGCTATCCGAAGCCCTCGCGGCCGAGGAATTAACCGCGCAACGCTCCAAAGTTGACAGGGACGATGTGATCCTCGACAAACGCTCCAAATCCACCTCCTTAAACCGGCAGATGAAATAATCAAATTCTAGGTCCACCCAACGGACCCCAAGAAGACGGCATCCATCGGAGCTCAACTAAACCCAGCAGTTGACGCCGCACTTTGAGAATTCCTGTGCGAAAACTGGGACATATTTGCCTGGCACCCTTCGGATATGCCAGGGATCCCATGCAAGCTGGCCGAACATAGCTTCAATATATTAAAGGGGTTTAAACTAGTTAAGCAAGCACTGCGGCGCTTTTCCGAAGCTAAGCGACAAGCCATGGGGGAGGAGCTGGCCAAACTCATCGAGGGCCGGATTCATTAGAGAAATCAAACATTCAGACTGGCTGGCAAACTTGGTGATGGTACCAAAGAAGGACAAATCCTGGCGGATGTGCGTCGATTTCAAAGACCTCAACAAAGCCTACCCTAAGGATCCCTTCCCCCTCCCTAGCATTGATCAAATCATTGACGCCACCACAGGACACGACTCACTGTGTTTCCTTGATGCATACTCTGGATACCATCAAATCAAAATAAAGGAATCTGATCAAGCTGCAACAACATTTATTACCCCATATGGGCCATTCTGCTTCAATACCATGCCCTTCGGGCTCAAGAACACCGGCGCCACATATCAACGCATGATTCAAACATGCCTGGAGAAACAGATCGGCAAAATAGTAGAAGCTTACGTTGATGACGTCATCATCAAAACTAGACACGTGGAAACACTAATAGACGACTTACGTCTTACATTTGATAACCCGAGGGTGTATGACATCAAGCTCAACCCAGAAAAGTGTGTCTTCGGCATCCCCGTTGGAAAACTACTGGGCTTCATCGTTTCCAATAGAGGAATCGAAGCAAACCCAGCCAAAATCCGAGCTTTTTCACAATTGGCTAAGCCAACATACCTTAAACAAGTCCAAAAACTTGCAGGTTATGTGGCTGCTCTAAGCCGCTTTATCTCCAGATTAGGAGAAAAGGCACTGCCACTCTATCGCCTTCTACAGCGAACCGACCACTTCGAGTGGACGGACACGGCAACAGCCGGACTGTAAAAAATAAAAACCCTTCTTGTGGGTAACCCAATCCTGGCCACACCAAACACCGGTGAACCGATGTTATTATATATATCGGCAACACATCAGGTGGTGAGCGCCGTACTCATCGTTGAACGAGAGTAGGACTGACATAAATTCCCGCTTCAGAAGCCAGTATACTACGTCTCTACGGTCCTTACACCATGCAAATCCTGATACCCTCATTATCAAAAAATAGCATATGCGGTCTTCATGGCATCCCGGAAGCTCCGTCACTACTTCCAGGAGTGTTCGGTCACGGTGGCCTCCGAAGTGCCAGTCAACGACATCATAAATAACCGCGATGCTACAGGCCGGATTGCCAAATGGGCCATTGAGCTCCTTCCATTTGACATTACATACAAAACACGCCGAGCTATCAAATGCCAAGTACTGGCCGACTTCATCGCCCAATGGACAGAGCCGAACTCCCTAAAGAGTATGGCACATACTCCAATTGGGTCATGCACTTCGACGGCTCCAAAATGCTGGCAGGGTTAGTAGCGGGTGTCGTCTTAACGTCCCCTACCGGAGACATCGTCCAATATGTTCTCCAAATACTATACACAGACTCCAATAATGCAGCCGAATAAGAGGCCTTATTGCATGGTCTCCAGATGGCTGTCTCCATGGGCATAGAACGCCTAGAAGTGCGTAGGGACTCGAACCTCGCAATATCTCAAATAAATGGAGATTTCGACGCCAAAGATCCTAAAATGGCAGCGTATCGTAACACAGTCATAAAAATGTCGGCCCGGTTCGAGGGGCTCGAGTTCCATCATGTGGCTCGAGAAAGTAATCAAGAGGTGGATATTCTTGCTCGTCTTGGCGCTAAGCACGACCCCGTCCCACCTAATATCTTCCTGGAAAGGCTCTTTAATCCATCTGTGGTATGGCAGGGGGGAAATGGACACGCTAGTCCGGACCAAAACATAACCCCAGATCCCGGAAACCTCGACATAACACCATCGGTGCATCTCATCATGGCAGTCATTGCCCGATGGACCAAACCCTTCCTGGCCTACCTTAATAGGAAGGAGCTTCCTGAGGACCAGAATGAGGTCCGCTGCATTGTCCAACCCTCAAAGGCCTACAAGGTTCATGATGGAGAACTCTACAAGAAAAGCGCCACCGGAGTCCTTCAACGATGTATATCCGAGGAAGAAGGGCGGTAGCTCTTGGCTGAACATGCCGAACTCGGCGGGCACCACGCCGCAGCTCGGGCCCTTGTTAGCAAGGCTTTCCGAGAGGGTTTTATTTGCTGACGGCCCAAGCGGATGCACAAGACCTTGTCCAACATTGTGTTGGATGCCAACTCTTTGCCAATCAAAGCCATATGCCCCCACTGCCCTACAAACAATCCCCATCACTTGGCCTTCTGCGGTCTAGGGACTTGACATGGTCGGACCCCTTAAAGGGGGAAGCCATAAGAAAAAATATCTGCTGGTTATGGTGGACAAATTCACTAAGTGGATAGAGGCTAAACCGGTCAAAATGACTGAGTCCAGCCTGGTGATATACTTCATATCCGATGTTGTGCACCATTATGGTGTCCCACACAACATCATCATTGACAACGACTCCAATTTCACAGCCGAAGATGTAAAAGCCTGGTGTACTTATATGGGTATTAAACTAGATTACGCCTCCGTCTACCTCCCGCAAACCAACGGTAAAGTCGAGCGCGCCAACGGTCTTATTATGAGCGTCATCAAGACCAAACTAGTGTGGTCTTTAAAAGAATCAGACAAGCACTGGATCGAGGACCTCGGCTCCATACTCTGGGGGCTGTGGACCACGCCCAATCATACTACTGGGTACACACCCTTCTTCATGGTGTATGGTGCAGAGGTCGTATTGCCCTGCGATATTATTCATGACTCACCTAGAGTGCGTACGTACGAAGAGAGAGAAGACAAGCTCGATCGACAGGACAACCTAGATGCCCTAGAGGAGGAACGTGATGTCGCAAAAGCCTGTTCAGAAGTTTACCAACAACAGGCTCGAAGATATCAAAGCAGAGAAGTACGGGCCAAGACTTACAATGTTGGCGAACTCGTTCTATGGCTCCCGGAGAAGAAAACAGACAAACTCAAGCCCAAATGGGAGGGTCCCTTCATAATTGACAAAGTTCTCACCGGAGGAGCGTACCGTCTTTGCAATGCATCAGACAATCTCCTCGAGCCGAACCCTTGGAACGCGTCCAGACTCCGGAGATTCTACACCTAGTGCTACACCCCTTGTTCGTCTCCTCCTCCCCTGTAGTTCCGGAGACTCTATGGTCCCATCTCTCTTGTTACCATCGATCCAAGACGCACAGTTAGGGACCCCCTACCCGAGATCCACCGGTTTTGACACCGACAATCGCAATGGCCACAGAGGCCATGGAAACTATCTCACTGTCTTCATCATCATCATCCTCATTGTACTATTCTTGTGCCACCAATACCTTGGGAGGAGCCTTCTTGGTGAAGTGGTTCTTGTTGGGTAAAGACTTGGCCTTTGATACGTCTCCGTCGTATCTACTTTTCCAAACACTTTCCCCTGTTTTGGACACTAATTTGCATTATTTGAATGGAACTAACCCGGACTGACGCCGTTTTCAGCAGAATTGCCATGGTGTTATTTTTGTGCAGAAATAAAGTTCTCGGAATGACCTGAAAATCAATTGGAATATATAAAAATACTGGAAGAAGAATCCACGTCAGGGGGCCCACACCCTGTCCATGAGGGTGGGGGCGAGCCTACCCCCTGGGCATGCCCCCTGCCTTGTGCCCCCCCTAATGCTCCACAGACCTCAACTCCAACTCCATATATTCGTGTTCGGGGAGAAAAAATCAGAGAGAAGGATTCATCACGTTTTACTTTTCGGAGCCGCCGCTAAGCCCTAAACTCTCTCGGGAGGGCTGATTTGGAGTCCGATGGGGGCTCGGGAGAGGGGAATCCATCGCCATCGCCATCATCATCCTTCCTCCATCACCAATTTCATGATGCTCACCGCCATTCCACCGTAGGCTTGCTGGACAGTGATGGGTTGGATGAGATTTATTATGTAATTGAGTTAGTTTTGTTAGGGTTTGATCCCTAGTATCCACTATGTTCTGAGATTGATGTTGCTATGACTTTTCTATGCTTAATGATTGTCACTAGGGCCCGAGTGCCATGATTTCGGATCTGAACCTATTATGTTTTCATGAATATATGTGAGTTCTTGATCCTATCTTGCATGTCTATAGTCACCTATTATGTGTTATGATCCGTTAACCCCGAAGTGACAATAATCGGGACCATTATCGGCGATGACCGCAGTTTGAGGAGTTCATTTATTCACTATGTGTTAATGCTTTAGTGCGGTACTCTATTAAAAGGAGGCCTTAACATCCCTTAGTTTCCAATACGACCCCGCTGCCGCAGGAGGGTAGGCCAAAAGATGTCATGCAAGTTCTTTTCCATAAGCACGTATGACTATATTCGGAATACATGCCTACATTACATTGACGAACTGGAGCTAGTTCTGTGTCACCCTATGTTATAACTGTTGCATGATCGATCACATCTGGCATAATTCTCCATCACCGATCCAATGCCTATGAGCTTTTCATATATTGTTCTTCGCATATTTACTTTTCCGTTGCTACTGTTACAATCACTATAAAACCAAAAATATTATTTTTGCTACCGTTACCACTACTATCATACTACTTTGCTACTAAACACTTTGTTGCAGATATTAAGTTCCTAGGTGTGGTTGAATTGACAACTCAGCTACTAATACTTGAGAATATTCTTTGGCTCCCCTTGTGTCGAATCAATAAATTTGGGTTGAATACTCTACCCTTGAAAACTGTTGCGATCCCCTATACTTGTGGGTTATCAAGACAATTTTCCGGTGCCGTTGCCGAGGACTATAGCTTTATTCTTTGAGTCACTTGGGATTTATATATGCTTCTCACTATGAAGAACTTGAAAGATCAAAGAACCAGGATTTTTCCGTCAACTACGAGGGGTGGTAAGGAACTGCCATCTAGCTCTACACTTGATTCACCTTCTGTTTTGAGTAAACTTGCGACACCTATGTAACACCCTCGATGCGACTATAGCTCCCACGTGTCGAGGCACGACTTAGAGGCATAATCGCATTGAAGGCATATGTCGCAAGTTAGGCAATCTTCACAACATCCCATGTAATATAAACCATAAAGGGGAGATAACATAGTTGGCTTACACTCGCCACGTCAATCAAGTACATAAATAACATTACATCATCCAAACACTCATGGCCCGACTATGGCGCCAAAATAAAAGATAATCCAACAAGCGACACGGTCCCGATCACCCCCAACTGGGCACCACTACTGATCATCAGGAAAGGAAACATAGTAATGTTGAGAGTCTTCGTCGAACTCCCACTTGAGCTGAAACGCGTCTCCTGGAGCGGAATCATCGGGCCCTGCATCTGGTGTAATAGTAATCTGTGAGCCACAGGGACTCAGCAATCTCGCACCCTCGCGATCAAGACTATTTAAGCTTATAGGTAAGGCAAGGTACAAATATATGTGGAGCTGCAGCAAGCGACTAGCAAATGTGGTGGCCAACTTATTCGCAAAAGAGAGCGAGAAGAGGAGGCAAAGCGCGAGCGAGAAACTAGAGGACAACCTGCGGAAACATTACTCCAACACCGTGTCCACTTCCCGGACTCCGCCGAGAAGAGGCCATCACGGTAACACACTCAGTTGATTCATTTTAGTTAAGTTAAGGTTCAAGTTATCTACAACCGGACATTAACAAATTCCCATCTGCCCATAACTGCGGGCATGGCTTTCGAAAGTTCAAATCCCTGCAGGGGAGTCCCAACTTAGCCCATGACAAGCTCTCATGGTCAACGAAGGAATAGACCTCCTCCCAAGACGTTCCGATCAGACTCGGTATCTTGGTTCTTCAAGACACTTCGACAGGTTAAAACAAGACCAGCAGCACCGCCCGTATGTGCCGACAAATCCTGATAGGAGCTGCACATATCTCGTTCTTAGGGCACACTCAGATGAGCCAGACGTCGGGTAGGCCAGCCCAGAGTTGCCCCTGGTAGCCCCGGACATCGCTCGGTGGGACCAACACTCAGAGGAGCACTGGCCCGGGGGGGGGGGGGGTTAAAATAAGATGACCCTCGGGCTCCGGAAACCTAAGGAAAAAGAGGCTAGGTGGCAACTAGTAAAACCAAGGTTGGTCATTGCTGGAAAAGCTTTAATCAAGGTGAACTATCAAGGGGTTCCCATTATAACCCAACCGCGTAAGGAACGCAAAATCCGGGAACATAACACCGATATGACGGAAACTAGGGCAGCAAGAGTGGAACAAAAAACTAGGCGAGAGGCCGAGCCTTCCACCCTTTACCAAGTATATAGATGTCACACCCTAGCTAGTCATGCATTAGAGTGTTGCATCATGTTTACTCTTTCATCAGAAACTTGAAATGGGGATCTGTGAAACCCTCAGAATCATTTTTGAAAATGATCCAAATAAAAATTTCTCCAAAAGGGTCCAAGAAAATGCTCATGTTGCTCTCTGAAAATATTGGACAGAGATAAAAATCAAACCAATATTTTTAAGAGCTCATAGGTATTTATTTTGGGCATTTGGAATTAATGCATAATTATTTGCTTTGGAAATATATTATTTATATATATTAATATATGTCCAAATATTATGCCACTTATGAAGGAGCTCTGGAATAATATATCTAGCTCCTGCAAAAATTGGCATAAGGAAATAAAATGATTTAATATTTTATTTAAATCAAAACAAATGTCAGAAATTAGAAAACAGAAAATAATTAACAGGAGGAGCTTACCTGGGCTCCTCCACTGTGCGGCCCAGCCAGCAGCCGGCCCAGCCCAGCTCCCTCCTCTGTCGTCTTCGTCCCGACAGAGGGAGGGGAGTGTGGCCGGCGCGCGCGCGCGCCACCGCGCCACGCCACCTCTCTCCCTGCCCGCCTGCCCTCCCCTCCTCGCCTCGATGCCCTGGACGACGCCACGCCTCCCCCCTGCTCTCTCTCACTCTCCCCCCGGCTCTTCCCTCCTCTCCCTCGCTCTCTCTCTCACACGGCCGAACACCACCCTCGCCGCCGTTCGCCACAGCAGCCGTCTCCGGCCACCCCTCGCTCCCCCGACTAGCTCAGAAGCTCCGCCACGACCCCCTCTTCCTCCCCACCGCTCCACGGTCCTCCAGAAGCCCT
>NC_057812.1:484750695-484751476 GCF_018294505.1 Triticum aestivum
TCCCCCCTGCTCTCTCTCACTCTCCCCCGGCTCTTCCCTCCTCTCCCTCGCTCTCTCTCTCACACGGCCGAACACCACCGTCGCCGCCGTTCGCCACAGCAGCCGTCTCCGGCCACCCCTCGCTCCCCCGACTAGCTCAGAAGCTCCGCCACGACCCCCTCTTCCTCCCCACCGCTCCACGGTCCTCCAGAAGCCCTGCATCGCCGCCACGTCGCCGTTCCCCTCTTCGGGCTCCGACCATCGTCGCCGTCGAATTCGTCATCTCCAGCGCGTCCCCGAGCCCGCTTCGATGCCCACTGCAACCGCGGTGAGCTACGCCACCGCTTCCCCCTCTCCTCCCCCTCGTTCCCCCACCGTAGCCTCCTCCCCACCACGGCCGAACCTCCGCCGTCGCCGAGCTCGCCGTCGACGCAGCTCCGGTGACCATTTGGTCACCCCGGCGAGTCCAACGAGTTCGCAAGACCCCGTAGAGCATCCCTAGCGCCTCGCTTCGCTCGACTTCGAGCTCCAACCCTGTTCCCGTGCACGACCGAACCCCGGCGGCCGCAGCCGAGCTCGCCGCCGTCAACTCCGGCCACCCCGACCCCAACGGGCTCCGCCAAGAGCTGCGGGTTGTCCTCAGCTCCACTCCGGTGGTCTCCGCGGTCCATTTGGTGGCCGAAATGGCCAAAACCACTCCCGCCGCCGCGTCGGGCTCGCCGGCGGCTAAACGCCGGCAGCCGACTTTGACTTTGACCACGGGTGGGCCCTGGTTGACTCCCCTGAGTCAATGACAGGTGGG
>NC_057812.1:484751486-484764818 GCF_018294505.1 Triticum aestivum
GAAGCCCTGCATCGCCGCCACGTCGCCGTTCCCCTCTTCGGGCTCCGACCATCGTCGCCGTCGAATTCGTCATCTCCAGCGCGTCCCCGAGCCAGCTAACCATCCCTGCAGCTCCGCGGTGAGCCCCCGGATCGTTTCCCCCTTCTCCCCTGGTCTCTCCCGACCTCTAGGCCCTAGCCCCACCTTGGCCGAGAGCTCCACGCCGCCGGCGATGTCGCCGTCGTGGCCACGGTCACCGTAGCACCCAACCGAGCACACTATCATGCTTCACACCTCACTAGGATCACGCAGCACACACTAACGCCTCCCCAAACCCCCTGCAACATCGATCCCGACCGCACCCGAACTCCGGCGGCCGCAGCCGAGCTCGCCGCCGTCAACTCCGGCCACCCCAGGCCCAGCCACGGCCACCGTTCGACGCGCGGGAGCAAGAGCTTTCCAACGAGCCCAAGCACGGCCTCGCCCGTGCCCTGTAGCGCGATCCCGCGTCGCGCCGCCGTCTCGGGCCTCGCCGGCGTCACGTCGCCGGTGGGTTTGACCCACTTTGACCATGACAGGAAACCCCCTGAGTCCCTGACAGGTGGGCCCAGCCCTGTAGCTAATTAGGATTAGTGCTAACCACTGTTAGTTAACCCCCTGACACTGACCAGTGGGCCCCAGCGCCACTAATCCCTAATTAGGATTAATTTAAACCTGTTAAACCCCCCCTGTCACTGACGTGTGGCCCCCACACGTCAGGTTTGACCCCAGACAGCCGCAGTTGACCACTGACGTCATGCTGACGTCATGCTGGCGCAATAATTATAATTTCTGGATTTAATTTAAATCAGGAAATTCCAGAATATTATTTAAACTTCAAAAATTCATAACTTTTATTCTGTAACTCCAAATTGGACAAATTATATATGAAAAATGATCAGAAAAATCCAATCTATCCATCTGTACTATTTTCATGCATGATCAAACAAGTTAAATTGATGTTTTAAGCAGAACAAGGATAAGCACTTAAAGAGACCATGTTTGAGTTTGAAATTTGAATCTTTGATTCAAATTTGTTCAAACCCTTCTGGTTTTAGTTGCATTAGCCCAACACACTCATATTGCCATGTTTCATGCATGCATCATATTGTTGCACATTGTTTGGTGATGCTTGTGTATCGATGTCCTTTGCGACAGGTTCTGCCTCCGAGGAGTACCGTGATTACCCTAACGAAGAACCGTATCAGTGCATCGAACCATCAGGCAAGCAACCAACCATTTGGTCATATCGATACAATCCCATGTTCTCGCTCCTGCTCTCTTTTACTGCATTAAGACAACGCGTTTCAAACTGCTGTGTGCTACGGTAGTTGAACCCATTTCCTCTGCATGACCTGTCATTGCCACAGTAACTAGATGAAACCCACTAGCATGTGTAGGAGTTGATTGAGCCATGTGTATGTGTTGTTCCTACCTTGCTATGCCTGCTATGCTTAGAGTCGTGTCAGGTCTGGTTCATCTGGGTGATGGGCTAGAGTGAAATGTTAATGTCGGTAATGAGAGTGGTGTGGTGAACACGATTTGGTAAAGGTATCGATGAGAGGCCATGTAGGAGTACATGGTGGGTTGTTTCATTGAAGCCGACCTTAAGCACTGAGATCTGTATATGTGATTTAAGATACAGCTACTACCATGCATTGGGCCCTGAAATATGACCCCGCTCGACTTCTTATTCACCCTAGCTCTCTGTCCAGGAGTTGCAAGTAGTTTCTGGTGTTTGTAGCCTACTGGAGGCCGTGGACAGCGCTGACCGTAGGGGTGGGCTGTGATGCGGTAGGTACGTGGCCGGGTGTACCGAATACCCGTTAGGTATCTCGGGAACCTTGTTCACATCGTTCGGGGCCGTATGGGAAACCTCGGCCGGACTCCCTTCGGATGGAACCTGAATAGGCGATAAACCTGGACTAGAGGCTTAAGTGTTTAGGTAGGTCGTGGTCTACACCCACGTCGGCTTTCGTTTGAAGTCTGCCGAGCACATGTCGTGTGCAGACGCTAAGTGGTGGAAACATGTATGAAGAAGTACACCCCTGCAGGGTTATCATAATCTATTCGAATAGCCGCGTCCGCGGTAAAGGACTACTTGGTTGCCGATACAGTTCATAGGCAAGTAAATGGAAACTACTAAAAGCCTCAAGATAAGTGTGAGTGCCGAGGATGGCTCTTCCGTAGGAAGACGGAGGTGGATCCTCGGTAGTGTATTGAAGTGGTGAGTAGTGGACTCGTGTGCGCAAAACCATTTCAAGTTGGAGTATCGTAGGATAGTCTAGCCAAGAGTCAAAGCTGGCTTGCTGCAATAACTCCACCAACCCTTCTTGATAATATGCATGTATGTAGGATCTGATGTAAGTCTTGCTGAGTACCTTTGTACTCATGTTGCTATAATCTACATTTTTACAGAAGATGCTGCAACCCCTTCTGATGGGTTCTATGTAGACGTTGACATCAACGAGTAGGCTAAAGACCCAGGTGGTGACCCTGAGCTTGTGAAGGACCACGTAGTATAGCTAGGCTTTCCAAGCCTCTTTTATTTTACTAGTTGTCTGTACTCAGACAAGTTACTTCCGCTGCTGGTTTGTATGACTGTATGACTTGTATGTTGGGTCGTGAGACCCGTACCTTTGTGTATGATATGTATGGCTCCCTGAGCCTTAAATAAAGTACTTGTGTCGTAGAGTCATGTTGTGATGCTTTGTTGTATTTGCACATATCGAGCATATTGTGTGTATGATTGAAATGCTTGGTATGTGTGGGATCTGACTATCTAGTTGTTTATCTTTAGTAGCCTCTCTTACCGGGAAATGTCTCCTAGTGTTACCGCTGAGCCATGGTAGCTTGCTACTGCTCTGGAACACTTAGGCTGGCCGGCATGTGTCCTTCTTCGTTCCTGTGTCTGTCCCTTCGGGGAAATGTCACGCTTTGAGTACCGGAGTCCTATTAGGCCGCTACAGCCCGGTTTACCGGAGTCCTGCTAGCCCAGTGCTACAGCCTGGACCCACTTGCTGATGACCGACACGTTCGAAGCTGGGTCATGGATGCCTGTCCCTGTAAGTCTGTGCCACTTTGGGTTTACGACTAGTCATGTCAGCCCGGGCTCTTTATCATATGGATGCTAGCGACACTATCATATACGTGAGCCAAAAGGCGCAAACGGTCCCGGGCAAAGGTAAGGCGACACCCGTGGGAACACCGTGCGTGAGGCCGCAAAGTGATATGAAGTGTTACCGGCTAGATCGATGTGACATCGAGTCGGGGTCCTGACAGCGTTGGCATCAGAGCCGGACTGCCTGTAGGTTCTCCAAGCCAAACTGGTCGATGTTGAGTCTAGAAATTCTTTAGTTATATGTAGGGGAATTGTTTGTGGGTTGGAACGTAAGGCTCTTTTTATTCCTTATACCTTATGACTTTCTGATCTGAGTCAGCCCATTCTTCCACCGGGGTTAAGGAATTAGGATATGTTCTCTCTATCAGGATCACGAGTTACTAATCAGTAGTACCTTATAAGTTTGATGGTTACAAGCCTAGTTCAGTTCTACTACCACATTATGTTGTTAGAATGGTTTCAGAACTTTGATATGATGATGTTGAGTGTGTACGAAATCCTTTGTCAAATGTCTCAAAATCCTTTCTGAGCATTTACAGCTGTTATGCTGCCGAAATTTTGTTAGAAATTCTAATGCCTTTGCATTATGATTGTGCTTTCAGATGGCCACTCGCGACCTCAATCAAGTGGTTCGCCTGACTCGATGTCTAGATGTACCCGGCCATACTGCCAAGTTGGTCAGGGTAATGACTGAGGCTGGATACCGCTGGTATCCCGAGTACACGGTCGAAGAGCAATTCCGAGATTTTAATCAAAGCCAGTATCTCTGCACTGTCAGGATATTTCCATCTTATCCTGGATCCACCGAGCCTCTTCACTGCTCCTATGGACTCGGGGTTACTATTGAGATGGCTGTGCAGGACGCCGCCTACTCTATGATGACCATTATGCGAGTCAGATCTGGTTTATTTCGGGACTCTGATTTCCGGTATATGCCAGGATCACTTCCGGGAGCACAAGGGTATCTCCAGGCTATTTATGCTGACCCCACTCAGGAGGATTCACGGACTCACACCACTGCTGAGATGCTTGAGGATAAGGACCGTGAAAATCGGGCCTTGAGGTTAGAGCTCTTCAATACCCGTGCTGACCACTGGGCCACATTGACTCGGTTCGCACCGGCGGTGCAAGCTGGATATTCAGATATGCGCGATCTCTATCCTGTGAGATCTGCTCTGCCAGACGTGATGGGTTGGCGTGATGTAGGAGGCATCACCCCACCTCGCGGTCCCCGCAGGCCACCGTCTGTTGGTCCAAGGCCTCATCCTAGCCCCTATGGTCCACAAGCTCCGCGAGACCGTCTGTTTCCGGATGATCATGTTGAACTTCCAGGCTATGGAGGCGACTTCTACGAGGACTACTACGGATCGGTCTGAGTTAGTGGTAGTATCACTAGTTCGCACTAGCTGTGTCTTCTATCGTCCCGCGTGACTCGTGGGATATGACCTAGTTTGTACTCTTTCCGGAGGTGTAGAAAAATAATGCATAGGAGCTTGGGATGCCTCCGATGAGATGTAATCCTCTTTTCACCATATTAGTACTTTGTTTGGTCTTGTACTAAACCCTGTATGGTGTGTATGACGATGGAATAAAAGAAGCAGTTACTGTATCTACCATGTCATACGGATGATCATCTTGCATTCTGAGTTATTCCTTACATTATGTATCCTATGTCGGAATTTTATCATCCTGACTAAATCATTGTCTTGTTTACCTAGGATGGTCAACACGCGCACTAACCTTGCTCCTCAAGAGCAGGCCGAAGGCAGTGAAGTCAGGGATACAAATCTGCCTCATCCTCCTTCACTAGCCGAGGTTATGATGGAAGCTAAGAGAAACAAGCGGGAGACCAACCGTTTGTTGGAGCGTATTGAACAGAACACAGCACACCATCAGAGGACTAACGTGGTGTCACTCAGTGATTTTATCAAATTACATCCACCCACGTTCCACCACTCCGTCGAGCCTCTCGACGCTGATGACTGGCTTCGCAGTATCGCTCACAAACTGCGTTCTGCGCTGGTAGCGGAGGCTGACAAGGTCACCTTTGCTGCATATCATCTTGAAGGCCCCGCCAGTCTATGGTGGGAGAATTATGGAGCTATGCGCCCAGCAGACCATGTCACTACTTGGGCTGAATTCAGCGAGGCTTTCCGTGAACATCACATTCCGGAGGGTCTCATGGACCGTAAACGTGAGGAATTCTGCAATTTCACCCAAGGCCGACTTTCTGTGGATGTTTATAGCAGGGAGTTTGGTAATCTCGCACGATATGCAACCGAGGAAGTTTCTACTGACGCCAAGAAGCAAGCAAGGTTCCGTAAGGGACTTAGTCCTGAGCTTCGCCGCGACCTCCGTCTGCATGAGTGCACATCTTTTCAGAAACTTGTCAATAAAGCCATCAGTGCTGAAACTGGTCAGACTGACTATGACGCAACACGCAAGCATGGCCGCGACATGGGTTCCTCATCCGGTGCTGGTCCTCAGAAGCACCGCGTGTGGGTACCCAACACCGCCCTGCCACCCAGGTTCACACCGAGGCCATCTTTCCAGGCGCCTCGCCCTGTTCAACAGTCTACACCGGCCAAGCCCTATGGGGGTCCAACTAACAATGCTCCTCCACGTACCAGTTCCGTGACTTGTTTCAAGTGTGGGGAATCTGGTCACTATATGCGTGAGTGTCCCCAGACCAACCCCAATCAATCTGCTAAAGCTGTTGGCCGTGGGAAGCCGACAGGAAAAATATTTCACGCCAGACCGGTCACCGCTTCACGTGGCCATGTCAACTGTATCTCTGCCGAAGAAGCTCAAGAGGATCCCAACGTCGTTCTCGGTACGCTTCTTGTTAATTGCCACCCGGCATCTGTTCTTTTCGATACAGGAGCCTCTCATTCTTTTATATCCGAAAATTATGCTCGTTTGCATAACGTTGCATTCTGTGACATGCCATCTACTATGGAAATTTCTACCCCTGGTTCTAGATGGCAGACCTCTAGGGTAAGTTATGGAAATGAAATCCAAGTCGACAGACTTGTTTTTCTCGCGTCTTTGATAGCCCTTAAATCTTCAGATATTAATATCATTTTGGGTATGGACTGGATGTCAGCTCATCAAGCCAAAATTGATTGCTTCTCTAGGACTGTTCAACTCACCCATCCTTCGGGGAAGATAGTCAATGTTTTGACCCGAATAGCCAAGCGACAATTATATTCTCTTAACACCAGCCCTTTGCCAGACCTTGAGGACATTCCGGTAGTCCGTGATTTCCCGGATGTCTTTCCAGAGGAATTGCCAGGTGTTCCACCTAACAGGGATGTTGAGTTCGTAATCGACCTCATCCCCGGAACCGTTCCGATTGCTAGAAGACCTTATAAGATGGCACCACTAGAACTAGCCGAGCTTAAGAAACAACTCGATGAATCCTTGAAAAAGGGTTTCATCCGCCCTAGTTCATCTCCGTGGGCTTGCCCCGTCCTATTCGTCAAGAAGAAGGATGGTACGGACCGGATGGTTGTAGACTACCGACCTGTCAATTTGGTCACAATCAAGAACAAATATCCACTTCCCAGGATCAACGATCTGTATGATCAGCTCGCTGGATCCTCAGTCTTCTCCAAGATGGATTTGAGGTTGGGCTACCATCAAATCAAAATCAGGAACGGGGACATTCCTAAAACGGCCTTTGTTACTCGTTATGGCCAATACGAGTACACCGTCATGTCCTTCGGTTTAACCAACGCTCCAGCCACCTTTTCTCGGTTAATGAACTCAATCTTCATGGAGTATCTGGATAAATTCGTCGTAGTTTATCTCGATGATATACTCATCTACTCCAAGAACGAGGAAGAACATGTCGAACATCTAAGGCTAGTGTTGAAGAAACTTCGAGAGCATCGCCTTTTTGCCAAATTTTCTAAATGTGAATACTGGTTGTCAGAAGTGACCTATCTGGGTCATGTAATATCTGGTAAAGGTATTGCTGTTAATCCTGAGCGAGTTCAAGCCGTCCTTAATTGGACTCCACCTGAATCGGTCAAGCAAGTTCGGAGTTTTCTAGGCTTAGTGAGCTATTGTCGTCGCTTTGTCGAGAACTTCTCCAAAGTTGCTAAACCTCTAACCGAACTCCTCAAGAAAGATAAGAAGTTCGAATGGACTCCACAATGTGAGCACAGCTTTCAGGAACTGAAAAGACGCCTGACCTCTGCTCCCGTACTGGTACCGCCAGACTTTTCCAAGGACTTTGTTATCTACTGCGACGCCTCGCGACAAGGACTAGGTTGCATTCTTATGCAAGATCGACACGTAATTGCTTACGCTTCACGGCAATTGCACCCACATGAGGAGAATTATCCTACTCATGATCTAGAGCTTGCAGCCGTAGTCTATGCACTTAAGACCTGGCGACATTACCTCCTCGGTAATCGTTGTGAAATATTCACTGATCACCAAAGTCTGAAGTATATTTTCACCCAACCGGATTTGAATCTCCGGCAGAGACGTTGGGTTGAATTGATCACAGACTTCGACTTAGGAATAACTTACACCACAAGGAAAGCCAACGTCATGGCTGATGCGCTAAGTCGTAAATCTTATTGTAACAACCTGATGTTACAACAAAGTCAACCGCTCCTCCATGAGGAATTTCGGAAGCTTAACCTTCACATTGTACCTCAAGGTTTTCTTTCCACCTTGGTAGCAAAACCTACTCTTACGGATCAAATCATCGCTGCCCAAAGGCGAGATAAGGGAATATCTAAAATCAAAGAGAACATTGCTAGCGGAGGTGCTAGTTGTTTCTCCACAAATGATCATGGTGTTGTGTACTTTGAGAACCGTCTAGTGGTTCCCAAGAACCAGCATCTACGGCAATTGATCCTTAAGGAAGCTCATGAATCTCCTCTCACCATTCATCCCGGTAGTACTAAGATGTATCAGGACCTACGCCAGAGGTTCTGGTGGACTAGGATGAAGAGAGAAATTGCTCAGTTTATTGCTAATTGTGACGTCTGTCGTCGTGTAAAAGCAGAGCACCAACAGCCTGTTGGCACCATTCAACCCTTAGCTATTCCTGAATGGAAATGGGATAAAATTGGTATGGATTTCATTACCGGTTTTCCCAGGACCAAGAGAGGGAATAATGCTATTTTCGTCGTGGTCGATCGTCTTTCCAAAGTAGCTCATTTCTTGCCTGTTCGTGAGAATATAACCGCTAGTCAGCTGGCAGACTTATACATATCCCGAATAGTGTCCCTCCATGGTGTTCCTTTGGAAATCAACTCGGATCGAGGAAGTCTTTTCACCTCTCGATTTTGGGAAAGTTTCCAAAATGCTATGGGGACTCGTCTCTCCTTTAGCACCGCCTTCCACCCTCAGTCGAGTGGTCAAGTGGAACGCGTCAACCAAATTCTAGAAGACATGCTTCGAGCCTCTGTTATCTCATTCGGAATGGACTGGGAGAAGTGCCTTCCATTTGCCGAATTCGCTTACAACAACAGCTATCAATCTAGCTTGGGTAAAGCCCCTTTTGAAGTTCTCTATGGACGACGGTGTCGAACACCCCTTAACTGGTCAGAGACCGGGGAAAGACAATTCTTTGGCCCGGACATGATTCAGGAAGCAGAAGAACAAGTTCGCATCGTTCGTGAAAAGTTGAAAACAGCCCAATCTCGTCAAAAGAGTCAATATGACCGAAAACATAAGGCTATGACTTTCGAGGTTGATGAGAAGGCTTATCTTCGGGTCACCCCTCTGAAGGGAACCATCATTTCGGTATCAAAGGCAAATTGGCTCCTCGTTACATTGGACCTTTTCGCATTCTCGCCAAACGAGGAGAAGTTGCCTACCAGTTGGAACTACCTCCGCACCTCTCCAGAGTCCATGATGTCTTTCACGTTTCTCAACTCAGGCGTTGCTTCTCGGATCCTATCCGTGAAGTGGACCACGAAACGCTTGATCTTCAAGATAATCTTACATATCGAGAGTACCCCGTTCGTATCCTCGATCAAGCCGAACATACCACCCGACGTCATAATATCAAGTTTCTCAAGGTTCAATGGTCGCACCATTCTGAGGATGAAGCAACTTGGAAAAGGGAGGATCGTCTTCGACTCGAGTATCCCGCCTTCTTCCCGGAGGAACCCAAATCTCGGGACGAGATTCTTTTGAGTGGGGGTGAGTTGTCACACCCTAGCTAGTCATGCATTAGAGTGTTGCATCATGTTTACTCTTTCATCAGAAACTTGAAATGGGGATCTGTGAAACCCTCAGAATCATTTTTGAAAATGATCCAAATAAAAATTTCTCCAAAAGGGTCCAAGAAAATGCTCATGTTGCTCTCTGAAAATATTGGACAGAGATAAAAATCAAACCAATATTTTTAAGAGCTCATAGGTATTTATTTTGGGCATTTGGAATTAATGCATAATTATTTGCTTTGGAAATATATTATTTATATATATTAATATATGTCCAAATATTATGCCACTTATGAAGGAGCTCTGGAATAATATATCTAGCTCCTGCAAAAATTGGCATAAGGAAATAAAATGATTTAATATTTTTTTTAAATCAAAACAAATGTCAGAAATTAGAAAACAGAAAATAATTAACAGGAGGAGCTTACCTGGGCTCCTCCACTGTGCGGCCCAGCCAGCTGGCTGGCCCAGCCAGCAGCCGGCCCAGCCCACCTCCCTCCTCTGTCGTCTTCGTCCCGACAGAGGGAGGGGAGTGTGGCCGGCGCGCGCGCGCGCCACCGCGCCACGCCACCTCTCTCCCTGCCTGCCTGCCCTCCCCTCCTCGCCTCGATGCCCTGGACGACGCCACGCCTCCCCCCTGCTCTCTCTCACTCTCCCCCGGCTCTTCCCTCCTCTCCCTCGCTCTCTCTCTCACACGGCCGAACACCACCGTCGCCGCCGTTCGCCACAGCAGCCGTCTCCGGCCACCCCTCGCTCCCCCGACTAGCTCAGAAGCTCCGCCACGACCCCCTCTTCCTCCCCACCGCTCCACGGTCCTCCAGAAGCCCTACATCGCCGCCACGTCGCCGTTCCCCTCTTCGGGCTCCGACCATCGTCGCCGTCGAATTCGTCGTCTCCAGCGCGTCCCCGAGCCCGCTAACCATCCCTGCAGCTCCGCGGTG
Organism: Triticum aestivum; assembly: GCF_018294505.1. NCBI lineage: Eukaryota > Viridiplantae > Streptophyta > Magnoliopsida > Poales > Poaceae > Triticum > Triticum aestivum. The sequence continues at coordinate 484,761,761 of NC_057812.1, forward strand.
AGCCCCCGGATCGTTTCCCCCTTCTCCCCTGGTCTCTCCCGACCTCTAGGCCCTAGCCCCACCTTGGCCGAGAGCTCCACGCCGCCGGCGATGTCGCCGTCGTGGCCACGGTCACCGTAGCACCCAACCGAGCACACTATCGTGCTCCACACCTCACTAGGATCACGCAGCACACACTAACGCCTCCCCAAACCCCCTGCAACATCGATCCTGACCGCACCCGAACTCCGGCGGCCGCAGCCGAGCTCGCCGCCGTCGACTCCGGCCACCCCAGGCCCAGCCACGGCCACCGTTCGACGCGCGGGAGCAAGAGCTTTCCAACGAGCCCAAGCACGGCCTCGCCCGTGCCCTGTAGCGCGATCCCGCGTCGCGCCGCCGTCTCGGGCCTCGCCGGCGTCACGTCGCCGGTGGGTTTGACCCACTTTGACCACGACAGGACACCCCCTGAGTCCCTGACAGGTGGGCCCAGCCCTGTAGCTAATTAGGATTAGTGCTAACCACTGTTAGTTAACCCCCTGACACTGACCAGTGGGCCCCAGCGCCACTAATCCCTAATTAGGATTAATTTAAACCTGTTAAACCCCCCCTGTCACTGACGTGTGGCCCCCACACGTCAGGTTTGACCCCAGACAGCCGCAGTTGACCACTGACGTCATGCTGACGTCATGCTGGCGCAATAATTATAATTTCTGGATTTAATTTAAATCAGGAAATTCCAGAATATTATTTAAACTTCAAAAATTCATAACTTTTATTCTGTAACTCCAAATTGGACAAATTATATATGAAAAATGATCAGAAAAATCCAATCTATCCATCTGTACTATTTTCATGCATGATCAAACAAGTTAAATAGATGTTTTAAGCAGAACAAGGAAAAGCACTTAAAGAGGCCATGTTTGAGTTTGAAATTTGAATCTTTGATTCAAATTTGTTCAAACCCTTCTGGTTTTAGTTGCATTAGCCCAACACACTCATATTGCCATGTTTCATGCATGCATCATATTGTTGCAATAGATGCATTAAGATAACATGGCAATATAATGATATCCCAACAAGTAAATAAATGTTCCAACAAGGAACAGCCTCCAATCTTCACCTGCAACTAGCAACGCTATAAGAGGGGCTGAGCAAAGTGGTAACATAGCCAATCAACGGTTTGCTAGGACATGGTGGGTTAGAGGTTTGACATGGCAATTTGGGAGGCTTGAAAACAAGTGGTAGGCATCGTAGCATTGGCATAGCAAAAGAGCGAGCAAACTAGCATAGCAAAGATAGTAGTGATTTCGAGGGTATGAGCATCTTGCCTGCACAGTTGTCAGAGTTGACTGGATCCTCGAAAGCAAACTCAACGGGCTCCTTGTTAGCGAACTCGTCTCCCGGCTCTACCCAAACAAGACAAACAAGCAACAAGGACACAATCAACCACGTGCAAGATCTCAAACAATATGATGCAATGATGATATGCTATGCGGGATGCGATGCGGGATGCGTATGCAAGATTTGTCAAGGAAAGCATGAACCTGGTCTCAACTTGGAAAACCAAGCGTGCCACTAGAAAGATGAGATGAAATCGATTGAAAACGATATAAAGAACACCGGAATCGGAGTTAAGGTTTGGAAATGGCAAGCGATTCAAATAAGACACCGGTCTGCGATTTACAGCAAGTAGCCATCTAAATGCAATGAGATGAATATGCTACAGCACCCAAACATGACAACAAAATACATTGAAGGGATGCATACAAGATTCTTAACAAAAGTCTAGCACTGAGCTACGGCCAATCCATCCATTAACAGGTTCAAACAAGCATGGCAAAAATGCATATGGTAAACAGATTTCAGACTTAGTGAAATTAACACTTGTCTGGAATTTCAGATCAGGTAGCACTCTTCGGAGCATCAAAACTACATGCTACAGGACCTGAACATGGCAAAGTAAAGCATGGCATGGAGCTACTCAAAGAGCTTAACAAAAGTCCCTTAGTGACCTTGAGCCAAAAGGGATCAGAAAATACAATTGCAAGCATGCGAACATAGAAAAAACATAATCAGTTTTCAGACTTAGTGAAAACTGTCACATGCTGAAACATAACTCAAGTAGGCATGTTTATGAGCTCGATGCACTCACTACGGGGCAAGTCATGATAAGCTAAGCATACACCCTTCAAGAATACACAAAATGCAAGCTAGACATGGCAAGACCAATAGCATAGAATGCACGGATCAACTACAACATCATCGGCAAAATTGCAAACAAGTTGACAATCTGCCCAGATTCACAAAGTAGCAAAAGTAGAGCTCGATTGACTCAAGCTAGGGTGCTCCATAATTGCAAACAAAGACATGGATGGATAGAGCACTACAAGATTAACAAAACATCCTTACTGATGATCCTCAAAAGAGGCACGGATCACTAGGAAACAACATGAACATATGGCCATATGAGATAAACAGCTCAAGGACTTAGTGGAAATGCTAAGTCCCTGAAAACAGAATTACCAAGTGCACCACTTTGCAAGCTTGTGCTAGTCACCACACACATCACAAAAATACATGGGTTGCACATCTAGAAAGATGAAAAAACCCTTAACAAAACATATGTAGGACTCATGGTCATAACATGCACACAATAATCATGGCAAAAATGACAAAAAGCTAAATGGAGTAGCAGACCTGGCAATTATCTCAAGTAGCCCTCTTCTAACAGCATTTCGGGCATCAAGATGAACTCAAATGAAAATGATGCAATGGAATGAAATGATGTACTCTCTGAGATGAACATTTTGATATGCTATATGCCAAAAACGGAATTATGGATGCGGAGATACAAGGCTATGAACAGGAGCATATGGACTAGAAAATTTCGGGGACTTAGAAAAAAAACCACCAGATCTAGGGTTGCTCGGCGCGCGAACCGAGGCGGCGGCGCACGCACTCTGGCGAGGCGATGGCGGCGGGGGTCGACGAGGGAGTGCCGGATCGGGCCGGCCCCTGCCCGGATCCGGTCGGAGGGGAGGCAGGGAGGCGCGGGGAGGCGGCTCCGGCGAGGTTAGGC
>NC_057812.1:484765205-484769159 GCF_018294505.1 Triticum aestivum
GTGGGCTCAGGCGGGCCGGCGCGGCGGCGGCGATGTGGGCGCCCGCCCGGGACACGTGGCACGGCACGGTTGGACGGTGGCGGCGAGCGGACAACGTCCAGCCCGGACGAGCGTGTCCGGCCGGCGCGGAGGCGATTTGGATCTAGGGTTTCTAGGGGGGGATCCGAGATTTTCGGGGGATGACCTTTATATAGGCATAGAGGGAGCTAGGAGAGTCCAAATGAGGTGCGGTTTTCGGCCATGCGATCGTGATCGAACAATCTAGATGATGGAGAAGGCTTAGGTGGGTTTTGTGCCAAATTGGAGGGGTGTTGGGCTGCAACACACACGAGGCCTTCTCGGTCCCTCGGTTAACCGTTGGAGTATCAAACGAAGTCCAAATGATACGAAACTTGACAGGCGGTCTACCGGTAGTAAACCAAGGCCGCTTGGCAAGTCTCGGTCCAATCCGGAAATGTTTAATCCCCACACACGAAAGAAAGGTAGAAATGACCACCGGAGGAGAACGAAGCGCCGGAATGCAAAACGGACAACGGGGAAAATGCTCGAATGCATGAGACGAATACGTATGCAAATGCAATGCACATGATGACATGATATGAGATGCATGACAACAACAACACACGGAGACAAAGACTCGAACCCGAGAAAATAAAATAACTTAACTCCGAAAACGGCAAGAGTTGGAGTACAAATTGGGAAAGTTACATCCGGGGTGTTACAACACTCCACCAAAACGAAAGGATCTTGTCCCGAGATCTAGGACTGAAAGAACACCGGGTACTCAGAACGGAGGTGATCCTCGCGTTCCCAGGTAGCTTCACGGTCGTAATAGTGTGACCACTTGACTTTGAGAAATTTGATTGACTTGTTGCGAGTCTTGCGTTCAGTCTCTTCAAGAATAGCAACTAGGTGCTCACAATAGGAGAGATCTTCTTGGAGATTAATGTCATCGAAGTTGACGGTGCGGTTAGGAGTCTTGAAGCACTTTCGAAGGTGAGAGACATGGACCACGTCATGAACATTTGCAAAGTTTGAAGGAAGCTCGAGTTGATAGGCGAGGTCGCCTCTCTTGCTGACAATCTTGAAAGGTCCCACGTATCTAGGGGCAAGCTTCCCTTTGATACCGAAGCGACAAGTACCTTTCATAGGAGAGACAAGGAGGTAAACATGATCTCCGATCTCGAAAGCCAAATCATGGTGATTACTATCATAGTAGGTCTTTTGGCGGGATTGGGCTGCTTTGAGGTTATCATGAATGACTTTGCACATTTCCTCTGCCTCTGTGATTAAGTCATTACCCAAAAGCTGACGTTCACCGGTTTCAGACCAGTTGAGAGGGGTACGGCACTTCCTGCCATACAGAATTTCGAATGGGGCCCTGCCCGAACTTGCTTGAAAACTGTTGTTGTAGGAGAATTCAGCATAAGGAAGACAATCCTCCCACTTCATGCCGAAGGAGATCACACAAGCCCTGAGCATATCTTCAAGAATCTGGTTGACACGCTCGACTTGACCGCTAGTTTGAGGATGGAAAGCTGTGCTGAAGCGGATGTTGGTGCCCATGGCCTTCTGAAAAGAATCCCAAAACTTTGAGGTAAAGATGCTGCCACGGTCTGAAGAGATCACCTGTGGAATACCGTGCAGAGAGACAATCCGAGAGGTATAGAGTTCCGCCAATTGAGCTGCAGTGATCGACTCTTTGATAGGCAGAAAGTGGGCCACTTTAGTGAGTTTGTCGATGACAACGAATATAGCATCATTGCCACACTTGGACTTTGGAAACCCAGTCACGAAGTCCATCTCAATGTGGTCAAACTTCCATTCTGGAATGGCAAGAGGTTGGAGGAGACCTGCTGGCCTTTGGTGTTCTGCCTTCACTCTTCTGCAGACATCACATTTATTCACGAATTGAGAGATCTCGCGCTTCATTCAAGTCCACCAATAAGCTTGCTTGAGGTCCTGGTACATCTTCGTACTCCCAAGGTGGATGGAGAGGAGAGAATTGTGAGCCTCATTCATGATCACTTTATGGAGGTCACCTTTGGGTACAACAATACAATTCTCGAAGAAGAGAGTGTCCTTGTCATCAAGGCGGTAGCACTTGTACTTGGGTTGACTCTTGGCAATCCCAATCTTCACCTTTTTCACCATAGCATCAAGAAGCTGGGCTTGGTGAATCTGGTCTTCCAAGGTAGGAGAGACTTGAAGGTTGGCGAGGAAACCTTGAGGAACAACTTGCAGATTAAGTTTGCGGAAAGCTTCACAAAGCTCGGTTGATAAGGCTTAAGAATCATACTGTTGCAATAAGCCTTTCTGCTCAATGCGTCAGCAATCACATTGGCCTTGCCTAGAGTATACTCGATACTCGGATTATACTCTTGAATCATTTCGACCCATCGAGTTTGCCTGAGGTTGAGATTAGGCTGAGTGAAGATGTACTTGAGACTCTTGTGATTAGTGAAAATGTCCAATTTTCTTCCCAATAAGAGATGTCTCCAAGTCAAAAGAGCATGCACAACTGCCGCCCACTCAACATCATGAGTGGGGTAGTTCTTCTCATTAGGCTTCAACTGGCGAGAGGTATAAGCAACAACTTTCTTCTCTTGCATCAATATTGCGCCAAGACCTTGGAGAGAGGCATCACAAAAGACCTCGTACGGCTTGGATTCATCAGGCGGAGTCAGAACTAGAGCAGTGATCAATTTCTCTTTCAAAGTGTTGAAAGAAATGTTACACTCTGGAGACCAAACGTACTTGACGTGCTTCTGGAGAAGATTAGAGAGAGGCTTCACGATCTTAGAAAAGTTTTCAACGAATCTTCGACAATAGCTTGCGAGACCGAGGAAGCTACGGAGTTGCTTCACGTTCTGAGAAGGTTCCCAATTCACAATTGCATACACCTTCTTAGGATTTACGGCAATGCCCTTGGCAGAGATGATATGACCAAGATAAAGAACCTCATCGAGCCAAAATTGACACTTGGAGAACTTGGCGTAGAACTGATGTTCCCTGAGCTTATCGAGTACCAAACGCAAGTGCTTGGCATGATCTTACTTGTTCTTGGAGAAAACCAGAATGTCATCGAGATAGACCAAAACGAAGTCATTGGTGTAGGCGTTGAAGATGAAGTTCATCATGCGAGAGAACGTCGGAGGAGCGTTGGCGAGACCAAAAGACATGACAGTGTATTCATATGAACCAAAGCTTGTCCTGAAAGCCGTCTTGGCAATATCTTGCTCACGTATTCGAATCTGATGATAACCCATATGGAGATCAAGCTTGGAGAATACTTGGGCACCTTTGAGTTGTTCGAACAGCTCGTTGATGTTGGGAAGTGTCACAGCCCTAGAATTTGCTTGTAGCTATTTACCTGAGTGAGCTTGATGCATCATGTCTAAATTCTGAAAGTTGAATTGAGGTTAGTTGAAACCCTCATAAATCACCTCAAAAATAATCAACATTAAAATCTTTCAAAGAAGTCCAAGAAAATGTTCCTCTTAGTCTCTGAAAATATTGGCAAGAGGTAAAACTTGAAAACAATATTTTTGGAATCTCAGAGATATTTATTCTGGGCCTTTGAATTAATTAAATAACTATTTGCATTGGATATATATATATATTCTTTATATAATTAATATATTTCCAATAATCCTGGAACATTTTATGTGGCTTGGGATATTTTAATTCTAGTCACATATTTATTTTCAGGATTTTATAAAATGATTTGGTTTGTAAGCTAAATCAAAACAAAGCAAATAATTAGAAAACAGAACAAAAAAAAGGGAAAGAAGAGAAACATTACCTGCAGCCCACCTGGGCCACTTACCTATAGCCGGCCCAGCTCCTCCCGCTGGCCCAGCCCAGCCCACCTCCTCCTCCTTTGTCCTCTTCCTCCTCTGCCAGGAGGACGAGCAGAGGCGAGGCGTGGCGCTCGCCGACGCCGCCTCGGCC
>NC_057812.1:484769555-484784909 GCF_018294505.1 Triticum aestivum
GGACGACGCCACGCGCCTCCCCGACCGCCCCTCACTCTCTCCCGAGCTCTCCCCCTCCTCTGTTTCTCTCTCCCTCTCGTGCCGAGCGCAGCCGTCGCCACCGACGCTGTTCGCCGCGGCCACCGGGCCTCCCTCGCTCCCCCGAAGTGCCCAGGAGATCCTCCTCGACCACCTCTTCCTCCTCGCCGAGAAGCGCACCGCGGGAGCCCCTGCAACGTCGCCACCGCCGTCGTCTTCCACCTCCAGCGCCCGAGCTCGCCTCCGGTCAATTCAGCGCTGCTAGGACCTCCCCGAGCTCGCTGACCTCCTCTACGGCACCGCTGTGAGCTCCTACGCCTCCCCTCCCTCTTTCCCCCTTCGATTGCACCCTGTAGCCCCGATCCCACCGGAGCCGCGAGCTCGGCTCCGCCGGCGATGTCGCCGCCGTCACTGCAGACAGCAAGGCTCGAAACCGAGCACGGCACCGTGCTCCTAGCATCCTCAGGAGCTCGGCGAGCCCCTTAACCATCCCTCCCGTCCTCTGTGGCCTCGCCCCGCTCGAACCCGAGCTCCGGCCGCCGCCTCGCTCGCCGCCGACACCGATTCCGGCCGCCCCGAGCGCAACTGACTCCACCAGGAGCTTCGGCTCGTCCCCAGCTCCTCCTAGATGCCCTCCGCGGCCCATTTGGTCGCCGGAGTGGCCAAAACCACTCTCGCCGCCGCGTCGGGCTCGCCGGCGGCTAAACACCGGCAGCCAACTTTGACTTTGACCACGGGTGGGCCACGGTTGACTCTCCTGAGTCAATAACAGGTGGGGCCCAGCCCTGTTAACTATTAGGATTAGTTTTAATTAATTTTAGTTAAGCTAATCACACTGACATGTGGGTCCCAGTGTCAGGTTTGACCTGGAGGCGCCCTGTTGACCTGCTGACGTCATGATGATGTCAGGCTGACGCAATAAGTATTTTCTGGAATTTAAATAATTCTTAAATGATTTATTAATTCCAGAAAATAACTAAAACTTCTAAAATTCATAGAAAATTAACCGTAACTCCAAATTAAATAATTTATATATGAAAAATTATCAGAAAAATTCAAGGAATCCATCTGTACCATTTTCATGCATGTTAGAACAAATTATAGCTGCTGTTTAGCACAAATCAATTAAAGGGCATTTAAATAATCACATATGGAGTTTGAATTTGAATCTTGTATTCAAACCAACTTCATTTAATCTGTTGCTAGTTGCATTGGCTCAAAACACATTCATTTTGCCATGTCATGATCATGCATCATATTGTGCATTGCATTGATTGTGTTCCCTTCTGTGTTGCCAGTATTTGTCCCCTCTCGATAGACGTGATACCGATGATGTGATCGTTGACACTGATGAAGACTCAATGTTATCTTCAGAAGTGCCAGGCAAGCAAAAACCCCTTGTTCATTCCGACACAATCCTACTCTCTCGCTCCTGCTCTCTTTTACTGCATTAGGACAACAACGATTCAACTGTTACTTGCTGCGGTAGCTGAACCCCTTTATCCTCTGCATGACCTGTCATTCCACAGTAATTAGATGAAACCCACTAGCATGAGTAGGAGTTGTTTGAGCCCTGATGTGCCTACTCATTCATGCTTGTTTGTCATGCCTGCTACTGCTTAGAGTTGAGTCAGGTCTGATTCATCGGGGATGAATCAGAGGTGTGTGAACAAGTCCTACTGTGTGTGAGCTAAGTGTGTGAACACGATTTGGTAAAGGTAGCGGTGAGAGGCCATGTAGGAGTACATGGTGGGTTGTCTCATTGCAGCCGTCCTCAGGAACTGAGTTCTGTGTTTGTGATCCATGATTCAGCTACTACCACGCATTGGGCCCGAAACCAATGGACCCTCTCGGCTTCTTAATCACCCTTGTCCTCTGTCCAGGAGTTGCAAGTAGTTTCTGGTGGTTGTAGTATGCTGGAGGCCGTGGACAGCGCTGACCGTAGGGGTGGGCTGTGATGCGGTAGGCACGTGGCCGGGTAAACCGGGCACCCGTTTGGTGTCACGGAACCCTGTACACATCGTTTGGGGCTGTGAGCGAAACTCCGGCCGGATCTCCTCATGGATGGAACCCGAATAGGCGATAAACCTGGACTAGAGACTTGAGTGTTTAGGTAGGCCGTGGCCGACACCCACGTTGGGCTTCCGCTTGAAGGTTGCCGAGTACATGTCGTGTAAACGGCGGTAAGTGGTGAGAGCGTGTGTGAAGAAGTACACCCCTGCAGGGTTAACCTAATCTATTCGAATAGCCGTGTCCACGGAAAAGGACTTCTGGGTTGCTTATATCAGTTCATAGACAAGTGAAAGTGGATACTCTAAAATACGCAAGATAAGCGTGAGTGCTATGGATGGCGTTCTCGTAGGGAGACGAGAGCGGATCCATAGTGGTGTATTGATATGGTGAATATGTGGACTCGTGTGCGCCACCTCAAAAGTTACTCGCAGTCGTAGTTCAGGATAGCCACCGAGTCAAAGCTGGCTTGCTGCAGTTAAACCCCACCATCCCTTTGTTGATAATGAGGCATATGTAGATAGATCTGATGTAAGTCTTGCTGGGTACATTTGTACTCACGTTTGCCTATTTTATGTTTTTGCAGAGAGACTTCAGTCTCACTAGTAATTCCGCGTGGTCTTCGACGTTTAGCTTGATACCTCAGCTACGATCTTGTGCCCTCGGCAGGATCTGATAGATAGTCAGGCTTCTCAGCCTTTTTCATTTATAGTTGTCTGTACTCAGACATGATAGCTTCTGCTTGTGCTTTGACTTGTATGCTCTGAGTGTTGGGTCATGAGACCCATGTTTGTAATATCTCGCTCCTCGGAGCCTATTGAATAAACTACTTGAGTCGTAGAGTCATTTTGTGATGCCATGTTGTATTGCACATATCGAGCATATTGTGTGTATGTTATTGAAATGCTTGGTACGTGTGGGATCTGACCATCTAGTTGTTTATCTTTAGTAGCCTCTCTTACGGGGAAATGTCTCCTAGTGTTTCCACCGAGCCATGGTAGCTTGCTACTGCTCCGGAACACTTAGGCTGGCCGGCATGTGTCCTTCTTCGTTCCTGTGTCTGTCCCTTCGGGGAAATGTCACGCGATGAATACCGGAGTCCTGTTAGCCTGCTACAGCCCGGTTCACCGGAGTCCTGCTAGCCTAGTGCTACAGCCTGGATTCACTCGCTGATGACCGACACGTTCGATGCTGGGTCATGGATGCCTGTCCCTGTAAGTCTGTGCCACTTTGGGTTTACGACTAGTCATGTCAGCCCGGGCTCTTTATCATATGGATGCTAGCGACACTATCATATACGTGAGCCAAAAGGCGCAAACGGTCCCGGGCAAAGGTAAGGCGACACCCGTGGGAACACCGTGCGTGAGGCCGCAAAGTGATATGAAGTGTTACCGGCTAGATCGATGTGACATCGAGTCGGGGTCCTGACAGCGTTGGTATCAGAGCTTGACTGCCTGTAGGATTACCAAGCCAAACTGGTCGAAGTTGAGTTTAGAAATTCTTTAGTTATATAAGGGAATTGATTGTGGGATGGAACGTAAGGCTCTTTTTATTCCTTATACCTTATGCCCTTCTGATCTGAGTCATCTTCTCTTCTACGGGGATTAAGAACTAGGCTATCTCTTCTTTCTATTAGGATCACGTGTTACTAATCAGTAGACTTATAAGTTTGTTGGATTTAAGCCTCAGTTCAGTTTCTACCTCTGTATGTTAATTGTTGATCTCGAAACCTTGATATTGTGCTTCTGAGTGGTTATGCCACCATTTTTGTGAATGTCTTAAATCTTTTCTGAGCATTTACAGCCGTTATGCTGTCCGAGTCATCCCAGGTTTCTAAGTAGTCTGATGCATTTGCAAATCCTTTCTTCCCGTTTCAATATTCCCATGGGCCAGATTAACCACACTAATCGGTGTGTTGAGGTAATTATTGCCTCGACATATATGTTGGAATTATTATTATGACCCTAAGTGCTTAGGGGATCATCTAGTAATTTAGCCATGATTGTGTTCCCAGTGTGATGATTCTGGCCATCAGTCTCGAAAGCATCCCGTGATGCTACTTAGTAGTAGGTATTCTACTCCTTGAGCTTTGAACCCGAGATTCACTCTACTTACTTCATGTTGATAGTGTTTGCTAGTTCCTTCAGGATATTAGTAACTTTGCGATAGTCCTCGAGGTCCGTGGTATTTCTTTCTTCCAAATACTATGAACCGCTTATGGCAGATGTTTATTGGATCAAAAGATCACAATTAGAGTACTCTTGAGGAGTTCTCCATTCATAAATCGTGACTCTGCCAGTTCTACCTTTCTGCATGGGTTATCCGGAAGAAACATGTTGAACTTGGTTCAACATACTAATCTATGCGTCCACAACTCAGAAAATTATATGATCCTTTGAGTTGATCTCTTTAGTTGCATTCTGACCCTCGTCTATCAATTGATAGTCAAGAGTATGCGTGCGTTCGTTTATCGATGCCTAATACTCTTGTGGTCCGTCAAGCCATTCTATCGCAGAATGACTAGGAGAAACAAACTCCAGTACCTCTTCCATATCCAGGATTGGGTCAAAGAAGTTGTGCCCCGCAGATCAAATTGCTAATCCAGCCTTTGATCCTGTTCTACCCTGAAGTATTACCATCTTTATATCGGGATTGTTATAGGAATTGCACACCATCCTATGAACTCTTGGTACAGTGATACTTCTTGCCATCATTGTTCATTCCTCGGTTCCGTGTTGTTGCAGCCGGAGTGCCGACAAGTGAATCATGATGTGTGAACTCAATACTGCTAGCAACTCTGTTGCTTGGTAGTTAAAGGATAATAATTTCATTCTTAGTATGTTGGTTTTCGAATCATCCTTCTAAGACTGATCGTGCTACCTAGTCCTTATTTCGGTGCACCCTTCGATTGATGAGTTAGGATCTTGTCAAGTCCTCACTCATTTGATCATATCGTCTTGCCCTCAAAAGCAAGATTGTTCTCGAGCTTAGTAACATACCGGTGGTTCGTGACTTTCCGAATATCTTCTCGAAAGTATCACCAGGTTGTCGCCTGACTGTTATGTTAAGCTCGTGATCAAGTTGGTTTATCCTGTAAACCACCCTTTCTCCAAGAATCCGTGTTGGATACCCCTGAGCTAGTTGGTTAAGCTATGCATCAACTTGGAGAGTTGGAAGATAGAAGCTTGCCCGATTTAGTTCATCCAAAGGGATATTCTTGTGTAGTGTGTGTTGAAGAAAGATGATATCTTCATCGATTGGTCCTTGTGATCAGTTGCTGGACCTATTGTCTTATCAATCCTTTGATTTGAGTGTGGGCTATCGTCAAATCAAATCAGTACCAACGATGCTCGTAATGTTGTCCTATTTCGTGGTTGATCCCTCGAGCATACACCATTATATCTTTTAGGTCTGACCAATGCTATCACTTGTTCACTTAACTATGGAATTCCTTTTAAAAGGAAACCCAGATGAATTGTTGTTGTGCCCATTGACAACATCCTTGTCTTCTCCATAATTTTGTTGAACATTAAGCTAGTGTTGGAAACTTTTGAAAGCATTTGTTCATGCTAGCTCATGAAGCATATGTTTGGATGAAGGTAGTGACTTCCTTTAATTCATGTGCATCTGATGCAAGTTGCCGCCGTGGATTCGAGAAAGTCAATGTTGCTTTCTTTGGAATCATTCCAAATCAGTCATGCACACGTGCGAAGAATGTTGTGGTTTGAAGACTTGCAACCTTCAATCTATATGTATCCCTAGCACACCAAGCCACTGATTGATTTGTTCAAGGAGAAGGAGTTCCTCCATAAGAGCTAATCCGGACTTATGAAAGAACTTCGATATCCTCGCTGATGGTTCCCAACCTGAACTCGGTAGTGTTTTATTATAAGACTACTTTGTGGTCATGCTTGTCTTGGACAACGTGTTCACATGTTTGTAGCAGAACCAGCTCATGTTTTGGAGCTTGCTATCGTAGTTCATCTTCCGAGAATCTCGCAACGTCATCTCGTCGATTTGTGTTGCAAACTTTCGTTTTTCTTCCTAGACTCGATGAGTCTGGAATATCCTGACACCAACCAGATCTGAATCTCAGGCAGATATGATGGTTTGGAACATTTCCCAAGAACTATAATATTGGTCTCCCGATAACCGATAAAGTGGATGTCATGGCCAACACACCCAGCCGGAAGACCTGTTATTGTAATATCTTGATTGATGAAGTTGGCCACCTTCCCATAAGGACTTCGTAGGATTTACTCTCTAGTTGTGCCTTATGATTTGTTGTGTTCCCGAAGTCCGACCTTTACTTGATGTTCTAGTTATCAAACCGTATCTATGAATGGGATACACTAGCACATCAAGGAGAACATTAGAAGCGGAGTGCTAAATGTCTCTCGGTCGATCATCCAGATTTTGTTCCTTGGCTTCGCTAAGGTGTAATCTGAGAAGGTGTTATCTTCCTTTGCATCTGCATCCTCCATCACCATTCATCATGGTAGTAAGTTGTGTTACCGGACCCTTGACACGGATGTTGGTAAAACCTTGATGAATATGGAAATGCTCAAGTTCTTGAGAGCACGCACAAGCGCTACGTGTTATCATCGGCACTAGCTGGGATTGCCCCAGATTTCCTCGGTTATGCTATAACCACTCCAACAGTGAATTCACTCTCTATTGTTGGGTTCTTCCCCAGTTACCAGAATCGTTCCCAGCATTTGCATTTTGTTCCCAGCTTGCACCACCAATGTCCCTTACATTTCCGGTGATAAGTAAATTCATCCATTGCGTTGTCTTCAACAGGGTAATCCACATCATCCAAGTCCGAGTATGCCATTCTACTGACCCCCTCCAAACGATCGCTCGAGAATTGCCTTAGGCTGGTTTAAAGAGTTTCAATGATCTTTGAATCAAAAGTAATTCTTTTTGCCACTTAAGGGGATATCTCTACGAGTCACCTTCCCTAAGGTGTATCGTTATGGTATCATGGCAACTCAACTCCTCGCTACGTTGACAATCGTTTACCACCTTCTTAAGCGTGAAATTGTGGTCTACCTAGTGAACCTTCGTCATCTGCTTCACTCCATTCCTATGGATGTGTATCTCGTGTCTCAACTCGAGAGATGGTTCTATGTCTCATTCCGTGAGTTAATCCTGAGTTGTTCGACCTTCGAGAAGATCGACCCTTCTAGAGTCTCCTTCCCTCCAGGCCATGTTGGCAGGATTTCTCAGAGCAAGACGACAAGGCAAAGATGGTGTTCGAATCAACGTTTCTATGAAGTGCACCCTGGATCGTGAAGATTGTACTAGTTGCGTTACCTTTCATCTTACCCTACACTTGAATCTCGGGACGAGATTTTTGTTTAGTGGGGGTGAGTTGTCACAGCCCTAGAATTTGCTTGTAGCTATTTACCTGAGTGAGCTTGATGCATCATGTCTAAATTCTGAAAGTTGAATTGAGGTTAGTTGAAACCCTCATAAATCACCTCAAAAATAATCAACATTAAAATCTTTCAAAGAAGTCCAAGAAAATGTTCCTCTTAGTCTCTGAAAATATTGGCAAGAGGTAAAACTTGAAAACAATATTTTTGGAATCTCAGAGATATTTATTTTGGGCCTTTGAATTAATTAAATAACTATTTGCATTGGATATATATATTCTTTATATAATTAATATATTTCCAATAATCCTGGAACATTTTATGTGGCTTGGGATATTTTAATTCTAGTCACATATTTATTTTCAGGATTTTATAAAATGATTTGGTTTGTAAGCTAAATCAAAACAAAGCAAATAATTAGAAAACAGAACAAAAAAAAAGGGAAAGAAGAGAAACATTACCTGCAGCCCACCTGGGCCACTTACCTGTAGCCGGCCCAGCTCCTCCCGCTGGCCCAGCCCAGCCCACCTCCTCCTCCTTTGTCCTCTTCCTCCTCTGCCAGGAGGACGAGCAGAGGCGAGGCGTGGCGCTCGCCGACGCCGCCTCGGCCACCTCCTGCTTCCCCCCCTAGCCACCTCCTGCTTCCTCCTTGGCCTCCCCAGCGACGCCCTGGACGACGCCACGCGCCTCCCCGACCGCCCCTCACTCTCTCCCGAGCTCTCCCCCTCCTCTGTTTCTCTCTCCCTCTCGTGCCGAGCGCAGCCGTCGCCACCGACGCTGTTCGCCGCGGCCACCGGGCCTCCCTCGCTCCCCCGAAGTGCCCAGGAGATCCTCCTCGACCACCTCTTCCTCCTCGCCGAGAAGCGCACCGCGGGAGCCCCTGCAACGTCGCCACCGCCGTCGTCTTCCACCTCCAGCGCCCGAGCTCGCCTCCGGTCAATTCAGCGCTGCTAGGACCTCCCCGAGCTCGCTGACCTCCTCTACGGCACCGCTGTGAGCTCCTACGCCTCCCCTCCCTCTTTCCCCCTTCGATTGCGCCCTGTAGCCCCGATCCCACCGAAGCCGCGAGCTCGGCTCCGCCGGCGATGTCGCCGCCGTCACTGCAGACAGCAAGGCTCGAAACCGAGCACGGCACCGTGCTCCTAGCATCCTCAGGAGCTCGGCGAGCCCCTTAACCATCCCTCCCGTCCTCTGTGGCCTCGCCCCGCTCGAACCCAAGCTCCGGCCGCCGCCTCGCTCGCCGCCGACACCGATTCCGGCCGCCCCGAGCGCAACTGACTCCACTAGGAGCTTCGGCTCGTCCCCAGCTCCTCCTAGATGCCCTCCGCGGCCCATTTGGTCGCCGGAGTGGCCAAAACCACTCTCGCCGCCGCGTCGGGCTCGCCGGCGGCTAAACGCCGGCAGCCGACTTTGACTTTGACCACGGGTGGGCCCCGGTTGACTCTCCCGAGTCAATGACAGGTGGGGCCCAGCCCTGTTAACTATTAGGATTAGTTTTAATTAATTTTAGTTAAGCTAATCACACTGACATGTGGGTCCCAGTGTCAGGTTTGACCTGGAGGCGCCCTGTTGACCTGCTGACGTCATGATGATGTCAGGCTGACGCAATAAGTATTTTCTGGAATTTAAATAATTCTTAAATGATTTATTAATTCCAGAAAATAACTAAAACTTCTAAAATTCATAGAAAATTAACCGTAACTCCAAATTAAATAATTTATATATGAAAAATTATCAAAAAAATTCAAGGAATCCATCTGTACCATTTTCATGCATGTTAGAACAACTTATAGCTGCTGTTTAGCACAAATCAATTAAAGGGCATTTAAATAATCACATATGGAGTTTGAATTTGAATCTTGTATTCAAACCAACTTCATTTAATCTGTTGCTAGTTGCATTGGCTCAAAACACATTCATTTTGCCATGTCATGATCATGCATCATATTGTGCATTGCATTGATTGTGTTCCCTTCTGTGTTGCCGGTATTTGTCCCCTCTCGATAGACGTGATACCGATGATGTGATCGTTAACACTGATGAAGACTCAATGTTATCTTCAGAAGTGCCAGGCAAGCAAAACCCCCTTGTTCATTCCGACACAATCCTACTCTCTCGCTCCTGCTCTCTTTTACTGCATTAGGACAACAACGATTCAACTGTTACTTGCTGCGGTAGCTGAACCCCTTTATCCTCTGCATGACCTGTCATTCCACAGTAATTAGATGAAACCCACTAGCATGAGTAGGAGTTGTTTGAGCCCTGATGTGCCTACTCATTCATGCTTGTTTGTCATGCCTGCTACTGCTTAGAGTTGAGTCAGGTCTGATTCATCGGGGATGAATCAGAGGTGTGTGAACAAGTCCTACTGTGTGTGAGCTAAGTGTGTGAACACGATTTGGTAAAGGTAGCGGTGAGAGGCCATGTAGGAGTACATGGTGGGTTGTCTCATTGCAGCCGTCCTCAGGAACTGAGTTCTGTGTTTGTGATCCATGATTCAGCTACTACCACGCATTGGGCCCGAAACCAATGGACCCTCTCGGCTTCTTAATCACCCTTGTCCTCTGTCCAGGAGTTGCAAGTAGTTTCTGGTGTTTGTAGTATGCTGGAGGCCGTGCGCAACGCTGACCGTAGGGGTGGGCTGTGATGCGGTAGGCACGTGGCCGGGTAAACCGGGCACCCGTTTGGTGTCACGGAACCCTGTACACATCGTTTAGGGCTGTGAGCGAAACTCCGGCCGGATCTCCTCATGGATGGAACCCGAATAGGCGATAAACCTGGACTAGAGACTTGAGTGTTTAGGTAGGCCGTGGCCGACACCCACGTTGGGCTTCCGCTTGAAGGTTGCCGAGTACATGTCGTGTAAACGGCGGTAAGTGGTGAGAGCGTGTGTGAAGAAGTACACCCCTGCAGGGTTAACCTAATCTATTCGAATAGCCGTGTCCACAGAAAAGGACTTCTGGGTTGCTTATATCAGTTCATAGACAAGTGAAAGTGGATACTCTAAAATACGCAAGATAAGCGTGAGTGCTATGGATGGCGTTCTCGTAGGGAGACGGGAGCGGATCCATAGTGGTGTATTGATATGGTGAATATGTGGACTCGTGTGCGCCACCTCAAAAGTTACTCGCAGTCGTAGTTCAGGATAGCCACCGAGTCAAAGCTGGCTTGCTGCAGTTAAACCCCACCATCCCTTTGTTGATAATGAGGCATATGTAGATAGATCTGATGTAAGTCTTGCTGGGTACATTTGTACTCACGTTTGCCTATTTTATGTTTTTGCAGAGAGACTTCAGTCTCACTAGTAATTCCGCGTGGTCTTCGACGTTTAGCTTGATACCTCAGCTACGATCTTGTGCCCTCGGCAGGATCTGATAGATAGTCAGGCTTCTCAGCCTTTTTCATTTATAGTTGTCTGTACTCAGACATGATAGCTTCCGCTTGTGCTTTGACTTGTATGCTCTGAGTGTTGGGTCATGAGACCCATGTTTGTAATATCTCGCTCCTCGGAGCCTATTGAATAAACTACTTGAGTCGTAGAGTCATTTTGTGATGCCATGTTGTATTGCACATATCGAGCATATTGTGTGTATGTTATTGAAATGCTTGGTACGTGTGGGATCTGACCATCTAGTTGTTTATCTTTAGTAGCCTCTCTTACGGGGAAATGTCTCCTAGTGTTTCCACCGAGCCATGGTAGCTTGCTACTGCTCCGGAACACTTAGGCTGGCCGGCATGTGTCCTTCTTCGTTCTTGTGTCTGTCCCTTCGGGGAAATGTCACGCGATGAATACCGGAGTCCTGTTAGCCTGCTACAGCCCGGTTCACCGGAGTCCTGCTAGCCTAGTGCTACAGCCTGGATTCACTCGCTGATGACCGACACGTTCGATGCTGGGTCATGGATGCCTGTCCCTGTAAGTCTGTGCCACTTTGGGTTTACGACTAGTCATGTCAGCCCGGGCTCTTTATCATATGGATGCTAGCGACACTATCATATACGTGAGCCAAAAGGCGCAAACGGTCCCGGGCAAAGGTAAGGCGACACCCGTGGGAACACCGTGCGTGAGGCCGCAAAGTGATATGAAGTGTTACCGGCTAGATCGATGTGACATCGAGTCGGGGTCCTGACAGGAAGTGGGTATTTGTTCTTGATGGTCTTCTTGTTCAATGGACGGTAATCAACACAAAGTCGGTCCGTTCCATCCTTCTTCTTCACAAAAAGAACACCACAACCCCACGGAGAAGAACTAGGCCAGATGAGACCCGTTTTCTCTTGAATATCGAGTTGCTTCTTCAGCTCCTTCAACTCTTCAGGTCCGAGCTTGTAAGGACACTTGCACACAGGTTCCGTGCCGGGCTCAAGATCAATAACGAATTCAACTGGCCGGTGCGGAGGCATTCCTGGAAGCTCTTCTGGAAAGACGTCTTGATATTCGCAAACGACTGGAATTTGCGAGATAGCTCCAGTTCACCCTTCTCATTGAGGGAAAACAGACGGATAGTATCATCACGAGCGGCAAAGACAATTACATCCTCAGACGAATGAGTCAATTGAATCTGCCTGGCTGCACAATCAAGCTGAGCCTTGTGCTTAGAAAGCCAATCCATTCCGAGAGTAAGATCAATATCCGAGTTACCAAGAACCAGTGGAGAAGAGAGAAACTTGTAGTTGCCCAATGTGATAGTGACATCTGGGGCAATAGCGCTTGCATTCATGAATTTACCAAGAGAAACAACAGATAACTGTCTAGGCAAATCTTGCAAAGGCAACTCATGCTTAGAAACAAATGGTCTCGAGATGAAACAATGCGATGCACCCGTGTCAAAAAGAACTTTTGCAGGAATATCATTAACTGGAAGGTTACCCATGATGACATCTGACGAATCCTCTGCCTGAGCTGCGTTCATCAAGTTGACCTTGGCGGACTTGGGATTATGCTTGACCACAGCTGTACTTGACGATCTGACAGGAGGAGGAGGAGGAAGACGCCTCTGGTTGAAACACTTGTTGGCATAGTGACCCTTCTGTTGGCACTTGTTGCACGTGACCTCTGAAAGCGGACGGTGATACGGAGCACTCGATCTTGGAGCTTGAGACGAAGTCTTGTTCTGAAAGCCAGGGTTGGGTGGGTGGGAAGATCCACTGCCACCTTTGCTCTTCTGCTGATACGGCTGACGGAACGGAGGAGGAGGAAGCCAATACTTCTGCTGCTTGGCCACTTGAGTAGAGGAAGAAGAAGTAGCATCTCCGACTCGCTTCTTGGAAGCATCACACCTTAATTGAGCAGCCTCTTGCTTCAATGCCATGTTGTAGAACTCATCGTATCTCAAGGGCTCAAAGAGAACAAGAGCTAGCTGAATTTCTTCTTTGAGACCACCCCTGAACTGGTATATCATGCTCTTCTCATCAGGAATGTCCTGCTTGGCAAAGCGGGCGAGCTTCTGAAACAACTTGTTGTAGTCATAGATAGACAAAGAGCCTTGCTTCAGGTTGCGAAACTCCTCACGCTTGCTTTCAACCACGCTCTGAGGAATATGATGAGCTCGAAAATCTCGACGGAATTCATCCCAAGTGATAACACGTCCACCTCTGGAGTCCTTGTACTGCTGGAACCATTCTGCAGCTTGTTCTTTGAGTTGGAAGGAAGCGAACTTGACGAAGTCCTCAGGCCTGACGTTACTGCACTTGAAATGTTTGCACAGATCCACAAGCCAATCGTCAGCATCGGTTGCCTCAACACAATTGCTGAAAGTCTTTTGCCCATTAGCAAGGAACTGGTTGAGTGTAGCAAAGTGATTCTAATTGTTGCCTTGATTCCCTTGGTTGCCTTGATTTCGCTCTTGAAGAATTTGCATGATCAACTGTGTGTTTGTATTGGTTGCGGCCATCACAGCTTGCCATGCCTCCGGAGGAGGTGGAGGTGGTGGCGGATTAGGATTCGGAGTCGTGCGCGTTGGAGGAGCCATCCTGAAGAGGTTGACATCCATTAGCACATTGATAGACAAATATTGAAGCTGAATCCAACGGAATGAAAATTGCAACATATAGTCTTCACATCCAAACAAAGTGAACGAATGCATTCCTCTTGAAATGGTCACATATCCATAAATTGAGAAGCCACTTAGAATTAAGGTAGAGAAATAAATCAACAAGGTACGGATCAAGAACGAATAATTGGTAAGAAATCCCAATCTCAAACCAATATCCGTTGAAGAAGAACTAGAGCTACTAGAATTCCCACCTATGAAACTCCCGAACCTTTTCCGGTTATGCAATCAGGTGTTGGGGATACAGGGGAAGCATAATATCTCACCCAAATCTAGCAAATCCTACATCCAGATGTATCCATCCTTCAACACATAACCAAGAAACCTTCAGAAACCATCTACCTCAACCTTCAATAAGCATCCGTTATACAAGTTATGGCGATACTCCCGAACTCCCACCTCGGTACTGGGTGGCGTCGAGGTTATCTCACCAACGAACTGCATAAAAGAGATTTTCGATGTCGGCGTACTAAACTCAGGTATTCCAGAACTGCAACGATAAAATTATGACGACAACACCTCAGATCTCAACTCCCCGGGACACTTCCACAAAACCCCTGACAGGAGGCACGAAGACAATGTTCTCATCATAAAACCATCGGAACGATTCCAAGATACCCGCGTGATCCTAAAATTTTTTTTAGTGAAATTTGAGAAGAGAAGAGTCAAAACGCTACGTCAGGATGCCTTACCAAAGCGATGAGGTGACTGGGAAGTAAAAAGAATTCCTAAACTCTCCGATATATAATTCCTAAATGACTCAAAACATTTTTCTAGACACAACTCAGCCGCTAAAAACGATCAAGCAATGGGGCTCCTAAGGTCGGGGAAGGCTCTGATTACCAACTTGTAACACCCTCGATGCGACTATAGCTCCCACGTGTCGAGGCATGACATAGAGGCATAATCGCATTGAAGGCATATGTCGTAAGTTAGGCAATCTTCACAACATCCCATGTAATATAAACCATAAAGGGGAGATAACATAGTTGGCTTACACTCGCCACGTCCATAAAGTACATAAATAACATTACATCATCCAAACACTCATGGCCCTACTACGGCGCCAAAATAAAAGATAACCCAACAAGCGACACGGTCCCGATCACCCCCAACTGGGCACCACTACTGATCATCAGGAAAGGAAACATAGTAACGTTGAGAGTCTTCGTCGAACTCCCACTTGAGCTCAAACGCGTCTCCTGGAGCGGAATCATCGGGCCCTGCATCTGGTGTAATAGTAATCTGTGAGCCACAGGGACTCAGCAATCTCGCACCCTCACGATCAAGACTATTTAATCTTATAGGTAAGGCAAGGTACAAATATATGTGGAGCTGCAGCAAGCGACTATCAAATGTGGTGGCTAACTTATTCGCAAAAGAGAGCGAGAAGAGGAGGCAAAGCGCGAGCGAGAAACCAAAGGACAACCTGCGCAAACATTACTCCAACACCGTGTCCACTTCCTAGACTCCGCCGAGAAGAGGCCATCACGGTAACACACTCAGTTGATTCATTTTAGTTAAGTTGAGGTTCAAGTTATCTACAACCGGACATTAACAAATTCCCATTTGCCCATAACCGTGGGCACGGCTTTCGAAAGTTCAAATACCTGCAGGGGAGTCCCAACTTAGCCCATGACAAGCTCTCACGGTCAACGAAGGAATAGACCTCCTCCCAAGACGTTTCGATCAGACTCGGTATCTCGGTTCTTCAAGACACTTAGACAGGTTAAAACAAGACCAGCAACACCACCCGAATGTGCCGACAAATCCCAATAGGAGCTGCACATATCTCGTTCTCAGGTCACACTCAGATGAGCCAGACGATGGGTAGGCCAGCCCAGAGTTGTCCCTGGTAGCCCCGGACATCGCTCGGTGGGACCAACACTCAGAGGAGC
>NC_057812.1:484785144-484787423 GCF_018294505.1 Triticum aestivum
GGGCTCCGGAAACCCAAGGGAAAAGAGGCTAGGTGGCAAATGGTAAAACCAAGGTTGGGCATTGCTGGAAAAGCTTTAATCAAGGCGAACTATCAAGGGTTTCCCATTATAACCCAACCGCGTAAGGAACGCAAAATCCGGGAACATAACACCGATATGACGGAAACTAGGGCGGCAAGAGTGGAACAAAATACTAGGAGAGAGGCCGAGCCTTCCACCCTTTACCAAGTATATAGATGAATTAAGATAACATGGCAATATAATGATATCCCAACAAGTAAATAAATGTTCCAACAAAGAACAACCTCCTTTCTTCACCTGCAACTAGCAACGCTATAAGAGGGGCTGAGCAAGGCGGTAACATAGCCAATCAACGGTTTGCTAGGACATGGTGGATTAGAGGTTTGACATGGCAATTTGGGAGGCTTGAAAGCAAGTGGTAGGCATCGTAGCATTGGCATAGCAAAATAGCGAGCAAACTAGCATAGCAAAGATAGTAGTGATTTCGAGGGTATGATCATCTTGTCTGCACAGTTGTCAGAGTTGACTGGATCCTCGAAAGCAAACTCAACGGGCTCCTCGTTAGCGAACTCATCTCCCGGCTCTACCCAAACAAGACAAACAAGCAACAAGGACACAATCAACCACGTGCAAGATCTCAAACAATATGATGCAATGATGGTATGCTATGCGGGATGCGATGCGGGATGCATATGCAAGATTTGTCAAGGAAAGCATGAACCTGGACTCAACTTGGAAAACCAAGCGTGCCACTGGAAAGATGAGATGAAATCGCTTGAAAACGATATAAAGAACACCGGAATCAGAGTTACGGTTTGGAAATGGCAAGCGATTCAAATAAGACACCGGTCTGCGATTTACAGCAAGTAGCCATCTAAATGCAACGAGATGAACATGCTGCAGCACCCAAACATGACAAAAAAATACATGGCACGGATGCATACAAGATGCTTAACAAAAGTCTAGCACTGAGCTACGGCCAATCCATCCATTAACAGGTTCAAACAAGCATGGCAAAAATGCATATGGTAAACAGATTTCAGACTTAGTGAAATTAACACTTGTCTGGAATTTCAGATTAGGTAGCACTCTTCGGAGCATCAAAACTACATGCTACAGGACCTGAACATGGGAAAGTAAAGCATGTCATGTATCTACTCAAAGAGCTTAACAAAAGTCCCTTAGTGACCTTGAGCCAAAAGGGATCAGAAAATACAATTGCAAGAATGCGAACATAGAAAAACATAATCAGTTTTCAGACTTAGTGAAAACTGGCACATGTTGAAACATAACTCAAGTAGGCATGTTTACGAGCTCGATGCACTCACTACGGGGCAAGTCATGATAATCTAAGCATACACCCATCAAGGATACAAAAAATGCAAGCTAGAAATGGCAAGACCAATAGCATAGCATGCACGGATCAACTACAACATCATCGGCAAAATTGCAAACACGTTGACAATCTGCCCAGATTCACAAATTAGCAAAAGTAGAGCTCAATTGACTCAAGCTAGGTTTCTCAATAATTTTAAACAAATACATGGATGGATAGAGCACTACAAGATTAACAAAACATCCTTACTGATCATCCTCAAAAGAGGCACGGATCACTAGGAAACAACATGAACATATGGCCATATGAGATAAACAGCTCAAGGACATAATGGAAATGCTAAGTCCCTGAAAACAGAATTACCAAGTGCACCACTTTACAAGCTTGTGCTAGTCACCACACACATCACAAAAATACATGGGTTCCACCTCCGGAAAGATGACAAAACCCTTAACAAAACATATGTAGGACTCATGGTCATAACATGCACACAATAATCATGGCAAAAAAGACAAAAAGCTAAATGGAGTAGCAGATCTGACAATTATCTCAAGTAGCCCTCTTCTAACAGCGTTTCGTGCATCAAGATGAACTCAAATGAAAATGATGCAATTGAATGAAATGATGCACTCTCTGAGATGAACATTTTGATATGCTATATGCCAAAAATGGAGTTACGGATGCAGAGATACAAGGCTATGAACAGGAGCATATGGACTAGAAAATTTCGAGGACTTGGAAAAAAAACCACCAGATCTAGGGTTCCTCGGCGCGCGAACCGAGGAGACGGCACATGCACTCCGGGGAGGCGACGGCGGCCGGGGTCGACGAGGGAGGGCCGGATCGGGCCGGCCCTTGCCCGGATCCGGTCGGAGGGGAGGCAGGGAGGCGCGGGGAGGCGGCTCCGGCGAGGTTAGGCGGC